>NC_090240.1:6604128-6733629 GCF_024489055.1 Chanodichthys erythropterus | reverse complement strand
ATTTGTCACGGCTTTGAGCCGGTCGTGACAATAGCGACCACGGGGTCATTTAGAAAACGGCCGTGGTCGAGTGCCCCCAAAAGCCTGTCGTCCCTGAAGGAAAACTCAGAACTTTGCGAAACCAGGCGAGCGCACGCAACACCCGATTCCATAAAAGGGGCGTGCAAACACACACGGAGCCACAGACAACGCTACGACTGTTAGAAACCACAGGTTCTCTCGGCACCACCTAATCTTCTTTCAACCAGTATGTCCAGGGGAGAGCGCGAACGCAGTCCCCCACTACCATAAATTATGCAGTCGAGATTCCCACATTTGGGGAATTCGCAGGGGTCAGCACAACCGGAGTGCAATGGCCGAGCCTCGCCCTGGGTGAACCACCTTCCTGATCATGGTGTCTCCCCTGCCAGGTAAGTATGAGTCCCCAGGCCTCCAGTCAGAGGCTACCCTATCCCTCTTTGCCGTCCTCATCAACGGTGACCCCCCTCCCCCACCCCAAGCAAAGGAAGGGCGTGTCCCTTCCATTACTTGACTGCGATTTCCGTGACCATGCCTTCAAGCCGGCAAACTGCCAAGCACCTACAGGTGCTGGTCGTATGATTAGAATGTCATCAAAAAGTTGATTTCTTTCACTAATTCCTTTCAAAAAGTCAAACTTGTATATTATGTACATTGCACACAGACTGATATATTTCAAATGTTTATTTCTTTTAATTTTGATGATTATAACTGACAACTAAGGAAAATCCCAAATCCGGTATCTCAGCAAATTTAGAATATTACTTAAGACCAATACAAAGAAAGGATTTTTAGAAATCTTGGCCAACTGAAAACTATAAACATGAAAAGTATGAGCGTGTGCAGCACTCAATACTTAGTTGGGGCTCCTTTTGCCTGAATTACTGCAGCAATGCGGCGTGGCATGGAGTCGATCGGTCTGTGGCACTGCTCAGGTGTTATGAGAGCCCAGGTTGCTCTGATAGTGGCCTTCAGCTCTTCTTAATTGTTGGGTCTGGCATATGGCATCTTCCTCTTCACAATACCCCGTAGATTTTCTATGGGGTTAAGGTCAGGCGAGTTTGCTGGCCAATTAAGAACAGGGATACCATGGTCCTTAAACCGGGTACTGGTAGCTTTGGCACTGTGTGCAGGTGCCAAGTCCTGTTGGGAAATGAAATCTGCATCTCCATAAAGTTGGTCAGCAGCAGGAAGCATGAAGTGCTCTAAAACTTCCTGGTATACGGCTGCGTTGACCTTGGACCTCAGAAAACACAGTGGGCCAACACCAGCAGATGACATGGCACCCCAAACCATCACTGACTGTGGAAACTTTAGGCTGGCCCTCAAGCGACGTGGATTGTGTGCCTCTCCTCTCTTCCTCCAGACTCTGGGACCCCGATTTCCAAAGGAAATGCCAAATTGACTTTCATCAGAGAACGTAACTTTGGACCACTCAGCAGCAGTCCAGTCCTTTTGTCGAGGCGCCTCTGACGCTGTCTGTTGTTCAAGAGTGGCTTGACACAAGGAACGAGACAGCTGAAAACCATGTCTTGCATACGTCTGTGCGTAGGGGTTCTTGAAGCACTGACTCCAGCTGCAGTCCACTCTTTGTGAATCTCCCCCACATTTTTGAATGGGTTCTGTTTCACAGTCCTCTCCAGGGTGCGGTTATCCCTATTGCTAGTACACTTTTTTTTCTACCACATCTTTTCCTTCCCTTCGCCTCTCTATTAATGTGCTTGGACACAGAGCTCTGCGAACAGCCAGCCTCTTTTGCAATGACCTTTTGTGTCTTGGCCTCCTTGTGCAAGGTGTCAGTGGTCGTCTTTTGGACAACTGTCAAGTCAGCAGTCTTCCCCATGACTGTGTAGCCTACAGAACTAGACTGAGAGACCATTTAAAGGCCTTTGCAGGTGTTTTGAATTAATTAGCTGATAAGAGTGTGTGGCACCAGGTGTCTTCAATATTGAACCTTTTCACAATATTCTAATTTTCTGAGATAGTGACTTTGGGATTTTCCATAGTTGTCAGCTATACTCATCAAAATGAAAAGAAATAAACATGTGAAACCTCTCAGTCTGTGTGTAATGAATGAATATGATATATACAAGTTTCACTTTTTGAAAGGAATTAGTGAAATAAATCAACTTTTTGATGACATTCTAATTATATGACCAGCACCTGTACACGAGCTGCGGTCCTTTAGACCAGTGGTTCCCATCAGTCAGGCGTGTTTGATTAGATGTCTCCCTGATCAAACACACCCGATCCAACTCATCAGCTCGTTGGTAAAGACTCCAAGACCTCAGACGGGCGCATCAGACAAGAGTGACATTCAAGACGTGCAGTGCTGGTTTGGGAACCGCTGCTTTGGAACAACGGCGACCGTTTCATAAGGGTGCGAGACGGTGCCACCCTGCCAGCCACCCCACCGCAGGTACATAGAGACTCCTTGTGAAGCTCCAGCGACATTCCCTCTGCTATTAACCACAACGATTTGCAGTCCCCCAAAAGGGGAAGCACACCGTTCCTGGAGACACTGCAATACCAGGTCGATGCGTGGAGTGGACGGAGCAAGCCCCGGTTCCGGCTCCATGAGCCAAAAATCCATTTAATATGTAGTCCCCAGATAGGGGACGTATCAGATATTAAACTGATAAGAACAGATTTTTTTTTTTTTTTTTTCGAAAAGTTTTGTCACATTTTCATTCATTTTTTCATGCCACACATTTTAAAACATACTCAGTTCCACAAATTAAAACGGAGGTGACACAATTCTGGTTAAAATCAGTTATTGTTGTGTGTCGTGTAAAGGTCCATGTATGTAAATCAGTGTGGTGTTAAAAGCAGGGCAGATGACTGAAAATAAAAATAAAATAAATGAATAAATAGTCGAGATAAGAGACAATAAAACATTTCAACTAAAACATCATCTGTTGTACAGGATCGAGGGTGAGTCCTTATCAAGAATTTCCATTCACTCCAGGTCTCCAGAACAGGCCCAAGACTCCCCGCTTCCGGGGCCCAGCGGAAATCCCCTCTCCTCCGGCCCGCTGGCCCGCTGTTCCCGTAGCCGGTGTGGTGAGGGTGCATCTACGGGCGGCCAAGGTCGGTGGCGGCCGGGACCTTCTCGTGCGACCCCGGCCCCCCCATCCGAATAACGACGTGCGGCCCACCCTGCAGCATAGATCTTATCCTCTGCTCGCACGCGTGGAGGGGGGCCGTCACGCGTTTCCCCACCAGCAGGTTTCTGGTTGCCCAGATGGCATCCTTGATCACGTTTAGGGTGAGCCAGAGCGAGGTAAAATCTTGCGGTGTCAAGTCCTTCAAGCCCTGACCCACCCCCAGGATGGCGAGCTTGTAATCCACCTGGGCCCCACCCGCTGGCAGGCACGGGAAAAACAGGGGGCCGGTCTTGGCCCACAGGTCCCGCGCAGCGCCGCACTCCCAGAGCAGATGATGGACGGTCTCCGGGGAACCACATCCGGACCGTGGGCAGGTAGAGTTTTTGGCCATGCCTCTGGAGTGCATAACCGCCCTGACCGAGAGGATCTCGTGGGCCACCATCCACGCCAAGTCTTTGTGCCTGTTCTGGAGAGCTGGGTGGGCAACGTTCCGCCAAACTTGTCTGGCCTCACTTAACGTGAGGCCTGGGATTGGACTCACCGTTTCTCGATCCTGCACAAGAGAGATCAAAGACTTGTGATTAGTTAAAATGGTGGCATCCTTTCCTTCCAATGAGTGTTTCTTTAAAAAGGTCTTAATAAAACTGTACTCTTTTGGCAAATTAAAAGACACTGGACTTTTAAGATCAATTGGTAAAACTCTCAACGCTCTTAGGTAAGACCCCATCCAGAAACGAGCCATAGCCGCTGTCTTGTTCTCTCTGGATGAGGTCAATGCATATTGGACATGGAGGGCGGCAAAGCGGCTTCCTAAAAACAAGTGGGGGTCTGGGAGGCCTTTCCCGCCATTCTCTTTTCTTTTTTTAACGACCTCCCTCTTCAGTCGTTCCCACTTGGACCCCCACAGGAAATAAAATACCGCCCTCTCCAGGTTGGCCAGGAATCTTCTTGGGGGACTAAAAACAGAACAGACAAGTAAAATTAGGGGTAAAATCACTGCTTTAAAAATTAAAATCTTTCCTTCAATCGTCATTTGTCTTAGTCCCCAAAACCCCAGTCTTTGCCTAACTTTCCCTAAGATGTCAGTCCAGTTCCCCCGTCCTCCACCCTCTTTGTCAAACTTTACACCTAAAACTGTCAGGTCATTGTCTTTAAAATCCAAATCCAGTCCACCTGTGTCCACGTTTCCCCACGGCCCGAAGAGCTGGGCCTCGGACTTACTCCTATTGAGCTTGGCGCCCGAGGCCCGACCGTACCAGTCAGTCAAGTCCAATGCTCTTCGTACCGATAAAAGGTCAGTCGCTAAAAGGGTTACGTCGTCCATATATAAAACACAGGTCGCTGTCAGTCCACCAGTCCCTGGGATGTCCAGTCCTTTAATCCATTTATCCCTTCTCAAGATTTGTGCCAGTGGCTCAATGCAGGCCACATACAGTAGGGGAGATAAAGGACACCCCTGACGGACGCCGCTGTGAATGTTTACAGCTTTGGATAGATGCCCATTAACTGCAAATTTACTGACTAGGCTGTTGTAAAGCAGTCCCACCCAAGCTATAAACCTCCCTGGGAACCCCATTTTTTCCAGTACCTTAAAAAGGAACTGGTGCGAGATGCGGTCAAAAGCTTTTTCAAAATCTAAATTTAGGACTACTAGCCGAATATTTCTGTCTCTCGCGTAACAGATGGCGTCTCTAATCAGCACCAGGCTGTCTGTGATCTTCCTACCGGGCACAGCGCATGCTTGATCCAGGTGGATTACGTCCTCTAGAACAGTCGACATGCGTGTGGCTAAAATCTTACTAAAAAGTTTACAGTCAAAATTTAAAAGCGTGATTGGTCGCCAGTTCTTCAAGTCAGTCCTGTCTCCTTTTTTGTATAATAATGAAACTATCCCTACTCTAAAGCTGTCCGGAAGTCTGTCGAGAGTCTCAAATTCTTTAAAAACTGTCAGTAGGTCATGTGCTAAAATGTCCCAGAAAGTCAAGTAAAACTCCAAGGGAAGTCCATCCATTCCTGGGGACTTCCCTTTTTAAAACCTTTGAGGGATTCTTTTAATTCTAAAAGAGTAAAATCCTGGGCTAAAAGCACGTTTGGACTCTTTATCTTTTTATCTAAAAAATCTAAAACTTCCTTTAAGATGCCGTCGTGTGCTTCTTTTGGACTATATAAATTACTATAAAAATTTTCTATTTCACCTAAAATTTCCTCCATGTTTTTTGCCTCCCTCCCTCCAAAAGTTTTTAAAATGGTTATTGACCCTCCCCGTGAAATAGTCTTTTTAAAAAAATATCGTGTACACTTTTCTCCTTCTTCTATCTCTTTTTCTTTGCATCTTAAAATGACTCCCTTACTTTGAGCTTCGGATAAAACTGACATTTCTTTCTTTACTTCCTTTATTTCCTCTTTAAAATCCAATCCATTATTTAAAAGGTTAAAATATCTCTGCAGTCTTTTTTGCAGCCCCATCATGCATCTTTTTTCTTTGTTCTTTTTCTCTTTACCTATTTTTCTAAAAAAATGTCCTGTCTTTTGTTTCACCATCTCCCACCACTGTGCCCGTGAGTCGTAAAAGTCCTGGAGAGTCTGCCATTGGCTGAACTGCTCCCTATACTCTCTAACCACTTCTTCATCCTCTAATAGGGAGCAGTTCAGCTTCCACAGCCCTCCCCCTACTGTCACACCCGTGGGTAGTGAAAGGGTGCAGGAGAGCATCATGTGATCAGTGAAGAAAAGGGGGTCAATGTTGCATCGGTTGGCGGGCAGTCTCTTGTAAAAATATAGTCAATTCGAGAGGCTCTGGCGCCATCACCACTGAACCAGGTGAAGCCCTCCTCTCTCTGATGCATTGTTTTAAAACAGTCGACTAACTTAAAATCTTTGACTAATTTCTTTAATAAAACTGATGTCTTGTCAACCTTAAAATCATCTCCTACCCTTTTTCTATCTTTTTTTGTTAAAACACAATTAAAATCCCCTGCAACCACTAGGGGAGCCCTACCTAACATGTGGGGCTGCAAATCTTCTAAAAGCTCGTATCTCTCATTTTTTCCTGTAAAACCATACATATTTAAAACATTAAAATCCTTACCTAAAAAAGTCAGATTAACTAAAATTGCCCGCCCATCCCTCACCACAGTGCTGCCCTTCACCAAGATATTGGGATTATTAATTAAAAAGGCAACACCGTCATTTTTGTTAAAATTGGAGCCACTCCAGATGGAGGGTCCTGGGGTCCAAAGTTCTTGCCATCTCCTGTAGTTTGTTAAAAAAGGCAGAGCACACTCTTGCAATAAATAAATATCTGACTTAAAATTTTTTAAACTTGATAAAACACTCTGTGCTCGAAGAGTAGACCTCACACTTCTCACATTGATTGTAGAGATAGTGAGGGCCATGAGCAGTATGGTTAAAAATACAAACATTTAAGAAGAAAAACAAAAAGACTGCAGAACATTACATTAAAATCATGTTATTTCATGTGGCATTTGCCTCTCCTTTTCCCCAGAAAAAAAGGGATCAGGAGGGCAAATGCTCGCCACTTCAGAGTCCACAGAGAGAACCTCTTGTGGCTCTTTGGGTGACGATGTTCTCAGCTTGATGTGCAGGAAAGAGACTTCATTGGGAGACTCTGCGGGCCACATACGGTCTAGATCTTCCGAAGCGGAACTATCTAGCCGATGCGCCGCCCGCAGCCTTTTCTCCTCTGTATGTGACAGAGGAGATCTCGCAGTCCTTTTCTGCACTTGAGCATTTGGGAGTGAACAGTCAGCTTCACTCCCACTTGATGGCATACTTATCTCAGAAACGGTGTTGAGGGAGGAAACCGTTTCCTCCTCTTCATCTTTTGTATCATTTCCTTTCTCTTGTCTGGGAGTGGTTCCCTCCCCTGTTTCGTTTCAATCTGTGACTCTGCCCCTTTAGCCGCCCCACTTCCTCTTTCCTGCCCAATCCCTGAGGTTGGCAGAGAATTTGAATTTCCCGCCAAAACCTCAGGGACCGCCTCCTCCTCCCTTTGTTCTTCTGTTTGCTCTGATTGTGGGGCGGCCATTTTGTTGCCTTTAAGTTTGTTGGCAAAGCTTTTTGGGCAATCTCTGTAGAGATGGTTTGATTCTCCACACAGGTTGCACCGCCTGCCATTGGTACACTCTTCAAAATTGTGACCAATTTCTCTGCATTTCCCACATACAATTTCTTGGCATGCTTCAGCCAAATGCCCAAACTTTCCACATTTTCTGCATAATTTGGGCATGCCCTGGTAATGAATGTAGCCTCTGTTCTCACCCAGCACAATCATAGAAGGCAGATGCTTCAGGCCCTGGTAGCTCCCGGCATCTTCCCATTGTTTAATGGGAATTCGCCAGGAGCATGTCCAGATGCCATCCTCATCTAAAACCTTGACTGGCTGGCCTCGAACCGTGCAAAATCTACCCAGCCAGACACAAATGTCCTCCCCAGTCACTGTCTCATTAAACATTCTAACAATCACAGTTTTAAGTGTATTATCAGATAGCTTTTCAACAGTAAACATGGAGAACTGGGATTTTACTGATTCAAATCTGTGCCAAAAATCATTCAGGTGGGAAACAGCTCTAAAGCTAACATCATAGCCTTTGTTCAGGGGCAGAGTCACAATACAATTCAGTTCTTCAGGTTTAAAATGTAAAGTCTTCTGGAGAAGCTTTCTGGAGAAGTCGAGACGTGACATCCCCAAGAGCCTTCCATCAACTTCTCTGAATAAAAACGCACGCTGTGGTGCCTCCGCAAGCCGGCACGGGCAGCCGACATGGTGGAGGCACCAACAGCCTAAAACAAACTTTACAAATCAAAAAACCAATAAATAAATTACCAAATAAATAAATAAATAAATAAATAAATAAAACCTTACCTTAAAACAGCTTGTTCGCAAAAACAGTAGCAGCAATTTCAAATATACCTCTTGAAAGTTGGGGGCTCGCGATACAGCAAGACCTCGAGCCAGGAAACCCTCAAAAGGCGATCGCAGCTCAACCTGACGACAAGATACTTGATCTTAGCCAAAAGGCCGAGAAGCGATGCCGTTGCCAAGCAGTGGGGGCAGAGCCGGCAAAGGCGACGCCCATCTGGGCCGCGGTGGGTTTCGTACTTTGCCTCTAGGACCACTGCTGTCGATCAGATCGTTTGTTAAATAGTGGAGATGATTTGAAACAACCTGCTTTCGCGAACTGGTCCTAGGTTTTTCCATCGACCTCCACAAAAGCACCGCAGTACAATTCTCTGGACTCCCTAGGTCGTTCTTGATCAGGAGGGGGGAAAAAAAAAAGCTCAACTTTAACATTTGGATAGTGTGACGAGTCCCTCGTTCTTCCTGCTACGGCCGGCCAGTGGGTGTGGCTGGGAGACTCATCAAGTGAACCATGTACACCCGTGCTTCCCTCTATAAAGCTTGGGCTTTGTTTGGCGTGGTGTGTTGCTTGCTCCTGGGTGCTTTGGTTTTGATTTTGGTCTTTGTTTATTTTGAGTTCCTTATTCATTTAAATGTGGTTCTGTCTGATGTTTGGTTATTGATGTGTCTGACAGAAATTGTGTTTGGTTTTGTTGATTTCTGGTTTCATATATTTTCTTATTTATGCTGATAAATCTCTTTTCGTTGCAACCTACCAAGCTGCCTATGTCCTCCGTTTCATTTGTCACGGCTTTGAGCCGGTCGTGACACTAGCGACCACGGGGTCATTTAGAAAACGGCCATGGTCGAGTGCCCCCAAAAGCCTGTCGTCCCTGAAGGAAAACTCAGAACTTTGCGAAACCAGGCGAGCGCACGCAACACCCGATTCCATAAAAGGGGCGTGCAAACACACACGGAGCCACAGACAACGCTACGACTGTTAGAAACCACAGGTTCTCTCGGCACCACCTAATCTTCTTTCAACCAGTATGTCCAGGGGAGAGCGCGAACGCAGTCCCCCACTACCATAAATTATGCAGTCGAGATTCCCACATTTGGGGAATTCGCAGGGGTCAGCACAACCGGAGTGCAATGGCCGAGCCTCGCCCTGGGTGAACCACCTTCCTGATCATGGTGTCTCCCCTGCCAGGTAAGTATGAGTCCCCAGGCCTCCAGTCAGAGGCTACCCTATCCCTCTTTGCCGTCCTCATCAACGGTGACCCCCTCCCCCACCCCAAGCAAAGGAAGGGCGTGTCCCTTCCATTACTTGACTGCGATTTCCGTGACCATGCCTTCAAGCCGGCAAACTGCCAAGCACCTACAGGTGCTGGTCGTATGATTAGAATGTCATCAAAAAGTTGATTTCTTTCACTAATTCCTTTCAAAAAGTCAAACTTGTATATTATGTACATTGCACACAGACTGATATATTTCAAATGTTTATTTCTTTTAATTTTGATGATTATAACTGACAACTAAGGAAAATCCCAAATCCGGTATCTCAGCAAATTTAGAATATTACTTAAGACCAATACAAAGAAAGGATTTTTAGAAATCTTGGCCAACTGAAAACTATAAACATGAAAAGTATGAGCGTGTGCAGCACTCAATACTTAGTTGGGGCTCCTTTTGCCTGAATTACTGCAGCAATGCGGCGTGGCATGGAGTCGATCGGTCTGTGGCACTGCTCAGGTGTTATGAGAGCCCAGGTTGCTCTGATAGTGGCCTTCAGCTCTTCTTAATTGTTGGGTCTGGCATATGGCATCTTCCTCTTCACAATACCCCGTAGATTTTCTATGGGGTTAAGGTCAGGCGAGTTTGCTGGCCAATTAAGAACAGGGATACCATGGTCCTTAAACCGGGTACTGGTAGCTTTGGCACTGTGTGCAGGTGCCAAGTCCTGTTGGGAAATGAAATCTGCATCTCCATAAAGTTGGTCAGCAGCAGGAAGCATGAAGTGCTCTAAAACTTCCTGGTATACGGCTGCGTTGACCTTGGACCTCAGAAAACACAGTGGGCCAACACCAGCAGATGACATGGCACCCCAAACCATCACTGACTGTGGAAACTTTAGGCTGGCCCTCAAGCGACGTGGATTGTGTGCCTCTCCTCTCTTCCTCCAGACTCTGGGACCCCGATTTCCAAAGGAAATGCCAAATTGACTTTCATCAGAGAACGTAACTTTGGACCACTCAGCAGCAGTCCAGTCCTTTTTGTCGAGGCGCCTCTGACGCTGTCTGTTGTTCAAGAGTGGCTTGACACAAGGAACGAGACAGCTGAAAACCATGTCTTGCATACGTCTGTGCGTAGGGGTTCTTGAAGCACTGACTCCAGCTGCAGTCCACTCTTTGTGAATCTCCCCCACATTTTTGAATGGGTTCTGTTTCACAGTCCTCTCCAGGGTGCGGTTATCCCTATTGCTAGTACACTTTTTTTTCTACCACATCTTTTCCTTCCCTTCGCCTCTCTATTAATGTGCTTGGACACAGAGCTCTGCGAACAGCCAGCCTCTTTTGCAATGACCTTTTGTGTCTTGGCCTCCTTGTGCAAGGTGTCAGTGGTCGTCTTTTGGACAACTGTCAAGTCAGCAGTCTTCCCCATGACTGTGTAGCCTACAGAACTAGACTGAGAGACCATTTAAAGGCCTTTGCAGGTGTTTTGAGTTAATTAGCTGATAAGAGTGTGTGGCACCAGGTGTCTTCAATATTGAACCTTTTCACAATATTCTAATTTTCTGAGATAGTGACTTTGGGATTTTCCATAGTTGTCAGCTATACTCATCAAAATGAAAAGAAATAAACATGTGAAACCTCTCAGTCTGTGTGTAATGAATGAATATGATATATACAAGTTTCACTTTTTGAAAGGAATTAGTGAAATAAATCAACTTTTTGATGACATTCTAATTATATGACCAGCACCTGTACACGAGCTGCGGTCCTTTAGACCAGTGGTTCCCATCAGTCAGGCGTGTTTGATTAGATGTCTCCCTGATCAAACACACCCGATCCAACTCATCAGCTCGTTGGTAAAGACTCCAAGACCTCAGACGGGCGCATCAGACAAGAGTGACATTCAAGACGTGCAGTGCTGGTTTGGGAACCGCTGCTTTGGAACAACGGCGACCGTTTCATAAGGGTGCGAGACGGTGCCACCCCGCCAGCCACCCCACCGCAGGTACATAGAGACTCCTTGTGAAGCTCCAGCGACATTCCCTCTGCTATTAACCACAACGATTTGCAGTCCCCCAAAAGGGGAAGCACACCGTTCCTGGAGACACTGCAATACCAGGTCGATGCGTGGAGTGGACGGAGCAAGCCCCGGTTCCGGCTCCATGAGCCAAAAATCCATTTAATATGTAGTCCCCAGATAGGGGACGTATCAGATATTAAACTGATAAGAACAGATACTACACTTGATCTTAGCCAAAAGGCCGAGAAGCGATGCCGTTGCCAAGCAGTGGGGGCAGAGCCGGCAAAGGCGACGCCCATCTGGGCCGCGGTGGGTTTCGTACTTTGCCTCTAGGACCACTGCTGTCGATCAGATCGTTTGTTAAATAGTGGAGATGATTTGAAACAACCTGCTTTCGCGAACTGGTCCTAGGTTTTTCCATCGACCTCCACAAAAGCACCGCAGTACAATTCTCTGGACTCCCTAGGTCGTTCTTGATCAGGAGGGGGGAAAAAAAAAAGCTCAACTTTAACATTTGGATAGTGTGACGAGTCCCTCGTTCTTCCTGCTACGGCCGGCCAGTGGGTGTGGCTGGGAGACTCATCAAGTGAACCATGTACACCCGTGCTTCCCTCTATAAAGCTTGGGCTTTGTTTGGCGTGGTGTGTTGCTTGCTCCTGGGTGCTTTGGTTTTGATTTTGGTCTTTGTTTATTTTGAGTTCCTTATTCATTTAAATGTGGTTCTGTCTGATGTTTGGTTATTGATGTGTCTGACAGAAATTGTGTTTGGTTTTGTTGATTTCTGGTTTCATATATTTTCTTATTTATGCTGATAAATCTCTTTTCGTTGCAACCTACCAAGCTGCCTATGTCCTCCGTTTCATTTGTCACGGCTTTGAGCCGGTCGTGACAATAGCGACCACGGGGTCATTTAGAAAACGGCCGTGGTCGAGTGCCCCCAAAAGCCTGTCGTCCCTGAAGGAAAACTCAGAACTTTGCGAAACCAGGCGAGCGCACGCAACACCCGATTCCATAAAAGGGGCGTGCAAACACACACGGAGCCACAGACAACGCTACGACTGTTAGAAACCACAGGTTCTCTCGGCACCACCTAATCTTCTTTCAACCAGTATGTCCAGGGGAGAGCGCGAACGCAGTCCCCCACTACCATAAATTATGCAGTCGAGATTCCCACATTTGGGGAATTCGCAGGGGTCAGCACAACCGGAGTGCAATGGCCGAGCCTCGCCCTGGGTGAACCACCTTCCTGATCATGGTGTCTCCCCTGCCAGGTAAGTATGAGTCCCCAGGCCTCCAGTCAGAGGCTACCCTATCCCTCTTTGCCGTCCTCATCAACGGTGACCCCCTCCCCCACCCCAAGCAAAGGAAGGGCGTGTCCCTTCCATTACTTGACTGCGATTTCCGTGACCATGCCTTCAAGCCGGCAAACTGCCAAGCACCTACAGGTGCTGGTCGTATGATTAGAATGTCATCAAAAAGTTGATTTCTTTCACTAATTCCTTTCAAAAAGTCAAACTTGTATATTATGTACATTGCACACAGACTGATATATTTCAAATGTTTATTTCTTTTAATTTTGATGATTATAACTGACAACTAAGGAAAATCCCAAATCCGGTATCTCAGCAAATTTAGAATATTACTTAAGACCAATACAAAGAAAGGATTTTTAGAAATCTTGGCCAACTGAAAACTATAAACATGAAAAGTATGAGCGTGTGCAGCACTCAATACTTAGTTGGGGCTCCTTTTGCCTGAATTACTGCAGCAATGCGGCGTGGCATGGAGTCGATCGGTCTGTGGCACTGCTCAGGTGTTATGAGAGCCCAGGTTGCTCTGATAGTGGCCTTCAGCTCTTCTTAATTGTTGGGTCTGGCATATGGCATCTTCCTCTTCACAATACCCCGTAGATTTTCTATGGGGTTAAGGTCAGGCGAGTTTGCTGGCCAATTAAGAACAGGGATACCATGGTCCTTAAACCGGGTACTGGTAGCTTTGGCACTGTGTGCAGGTGCCAAGTCCTGTTGGGAAATGAAATCTGCATCTCCATAAAGTTGGTCAGCAGCAGGAAGCATGAAGTGCTCTAAAACTTCCTGGTATACGGCTGCGTTGACCTTGGACCTCAGAAAACACAGTGGGCCAACACCAGCAGATGACATGGCACCCCAAACCATCACTGACTGTGGAAACTTTAGGCTGGCCCTCAAGCGACGTGGATTGTGTGCCTCTCCTCTCTTCCTCCAGACTCTGGGACCCCGATTTCCAAAGGAAATGCCAAATTGACTTTCATCAGAGAACGTAACTTTGGACCACTCAGCAGCAGTCCAGTCCTTTTTGTCGAGGCGCCTCTGACGCTGTCTGTTGTTCAAGAGTGGCTTGACACAAGGAACGAGACAGCTGAAAACCATGTCTTGCATACGTCTGTGCGTAGGGGTTCTTGAAGCACTGACTCCAGCTGCAGTCCACTCTTTGTGAATCTCCCCCACATTTTTGAATGGGTTCTGTTTCACAGTCCTCTCCAGGGTGCGGTTATCCCTATTGCTAGTACACTTTTTTTTCTACCACATCTTTTCCTTCCCTTCGCCTCTCTATTAATGTGCTTGGACACAGAGCTCTGCGAACAGTCAGCCTCTTTTGCAATGACCTTTTGTGTCTTGGCCTCCTTGTGCAAGGTGTCAGTGGTCGTCTTTTGGACAACTGTCAAGTCAGCAGTCTTCCCCATGACTGTGTAGCCTACAGAACTAGACTGAGAGACCATTTAAAGGCCTTTGCAGGTGTTTTGAGTTAATTAGCTGATAAGAGTGTGTGGCACCAGGTGTCTTCAATATTGAACCTTTTCACAATATTCTAAATTTCTGAGATAGTGACTTTGGGATTTTCCATAGTTGTCAGCTATACTCATCAAAATGAAAAGAAATAAACATGTGAAACCTCTCAGTCTGTGTGTAATGAATGAATATGATATATACAAGTTTCACTTTTTGAAAGGAATTAGTGAAATAAATCAACTTTTTGATGACATTCTAATTATATGACCAGCACCTGTACACGAGCTGCGGTCCTTTAGACCAGTGGTTCCCATCAGTCAGGCGTGTTTGATTAGATGTCTCCCTGATCAAACACACCCGATCCAACTCATCAGCTCGTTGGTAAAGACTCCAAGACCTCAGACGGGCGCATCAGACAAGAGTGACATTCAAGACGTGCAGTGCTGGTTTGGGAACCGCTGCTTTGGAACAACGGCGACCGTTTCATAAGGGTGCGAGACGGTGCCACCCTGCCAGCCACCCCACCGCAGGTACATAGAGACTCCTTGTGAAGCTCCAGCGACATTCCCTCTGCTATTAACCACAACGATTTGCAGTCCCCCAAAAGGGGAAGCACACCGTTCCTGGAGACACTGCAATACCAGGTCGATGCGTGGAGTGGACGGAGCAAGCCCCGGTTCCGGCTCCATGAGCCAAAAATCCATTTAATATGTAGTCCCCAGATAGGGGACGTATCAGATATTAAACTGATAAGAACAGATTTTTTTTTTTTTTCCTTTTATTTATTTTTTCAATAATCATTATTTACATACAAACATTACATTGTTTCTTGGGAACATGTAACACAGATTTCCTTTCCGATTAAAAGGTTTTGCTTAGTTTTTTTTTTTTTTTTTCCTTAATACATGATACATAAAACTTTGTATAAACAGATGTGTGTAAAAGAAGAAAGGCAATAAATAAAATACAATTGAAGTTGCTTAAAAGCCATAATTTAACCTAATAGATAGAATTGATCACGATTAAAACATAAAAGATAAAAAAGCTCTCTTATACATGAACGGGCACAGGCGACACAATACTTTTTTTTTTTTTTTTTTGAGATGTCCTCATTCAACACTCCACAACAAACACCACGACCCAACACTTTTGGGCTGAGAGGAGAACCTCTTAAACCACGGCACCGCTGCTCCCTCCAGAAGTGGGGCATATTCAGGCAGTCAGGGCGCGTGGCCACGGGGACCTTTCCTGTGTAGCTCCGACCCCCACGTCCGAATGGCAATGCGCAGCATACTCCTGCAGCCTGTTGTTGACCAGCTGTTTCATGGCGTGCAGGGTCACCATCACATGCTTCCCCACCAGCAGGTTTCTGGAGGTCCATAGTACATCTTTGTAGCAGTTGATAGTGAGCCAGGTTTGGGTGTGCTGGGCTGGTGTCATTTTCCTCTGGCTCACTCCTCCCATTATCATGGGGTAGTCCAGTTGTTGGACCTCCCCTGCTGGCAGGCTCGGGAATTGCTGGGGGCCGGCTGTTGCCCACAGGTCCCTCGCGACACTGCACTCCCAGAACGTATGTCTCACGGATTCCGGTGCATTACACCCTGGCCGAGGACAGATTGGATTTGTCGCCATTCCTCGGGAGTGCATCACGGCCCTGACCGGGAGGATCTCGTGAGCGGCCATCCATGCCAGGTCGCGGTGTCTATTGTGAAGGGCCGGATGGGACACATTTTGCCACACAGTCTGGGCCTCACCAATTTTGATCCAGCGCACTGGAGTCACCTGTTCCCGTTCCTGTATGAGAGAGAGAAGGAGGCGGTGATTTGTTAAAGATTTAGTTTCTTTTTCTAAAATATGCTTATTTAAGAACTTCTTGATAAAATCATACGCAGCAGATGGCTTAAAAGCAACTGGTATTGTGTGATTGGTGGGTAAGATTTTTAAGGACCTTAAATAGGATCCCATCCAGAAACGGCTCATAGCAGCAGTTTTATTATCTGTTTTTGTGTCTAATGCATATTTCATATGAAGTGCTGTATAGTATGCCCCTAAAAATAAATAAAAGTTTGGTATTCCTCTGCCTCCATTTCTTGGGGACTTCTTCATCTCCTCTCTTGTCAGCCTCTCCCATTTTCCTCCCCACACAAAGTGAAACATTTCTCTGTCCACGGATAAAAGGAACCATCTGGGGGGGTAAAACACAGAACAAAGCAATAAAAATAAAGGTAAAATTACAGATTTAATAATTAAAACCTTGCCTTCTATTGTCAGTTGTCTACATCTCCAAAATCCAAATCTTTGTCTTACTTTAGCTAAAGCTTCTTGCCAGTTGCCCCTTCCTCCTCCTTCTCTGTCAAATTTAATCCCTAGTATCTTTATATCAGTCTTTTTCATTTCCAGGTCAAGACTCTTTACTTCTTTAGGATCCCATGGTCCAAAACATTGTACTTGAGTTTTTGATCTATTTAGTCTAGCCCCAGACGCCCTTCCAAACCAGTCAGTCAGGTCCATAGTCCTAGTAATTGATAAAACGTCAGTACATACAAGGTTCACATCGTCCATATATAAAAAGGCCTTGGCAGTCAATCCCCCCGCCCCTGGTATTGTCAGTCCCCTGATCCATTTGTCCCTTCTCAATGCCTGCGCCAGTGGCTCAATACAGGCCACATATAAGAGGGGAGATAACGGGCATCCCTGACGGACCCCACAGTGTACGTCTACTGCTTTTGTCAAGTGCCCATTTACCAAAAACCTGCTGCTTATCCCCCTGTATAGCAGTTCCACCCAAGCTACAAATCTCCCTGGAAAACCCATCTTTAGCAGTACTTGAAATAAGTACTGGTGCGAGACCCGATCAAAAGCTTTTTCAAAATCTAAATTTAGAACTGCAAGCCTAATATTTCTGTCTCTCGCATAACAGATGGTGTCTCTCATCAGAACAAGGCTGTCCGTGATCTTTCTTCCAGGAACTGCGCAGGTTTGATCTGGGTGGATCAAATCCCCTAAAATGGAAGACATACGAATCATTAAAAGCTTACTAAACAATTTACAGTCCACATTTAAAAGAGTTATTGGTCGCCAATTTTTCAAGTCAGTCCTTTCGTCTTTTTTGTGTAAAAGTGTAACAATCCCTATCCTAAAACTATCTGGCAGTTTCTCCATTTTATAAAATTCATTAAAAACAATTAAAAGGTCGTTGGCTAAAATGTCCCAAAATGTCTGATAAAACTCAAGTGGGATACCATCTTCTCCAGGTGACTTTCTTTTCTTAAAATGTTTTAAACATTTCTCCATTTCAGAAAGGTTGAAATCATTTATCAAACACGTGCTATCCTTAACGGGTTTATCAATTCATTCTAAAACTTCTTTTAAAATGCAGTCTTCAATCTCTTTCTTACCATATAGTTCATCATAGAAATCTTCAACCACCTTTAAGATGCTTTCTGTATTTGTCATTACTGTATTTTCTTTATTTTTCAATCCCACCACTGCCCCACCTCTATTTACTATTTTACGAAAAAAATAACTTGTACATTTTTCTCCCTCTTCCATTTCCTTTTCTCTACTTTGTAAAATGATACTCTTGCTTCTAACCTCCGATAATTCTGACATTGACCTTTTCACTTGGCGAATTTCTTCATTAAAATCAAAGCCCTGATTGCACAGGTTAAAATAGCGTTGCAGTCGTTTTTGCATTCCCACCATACATCTTTTCTCTTTATCTTTTTTCTTTTTTCCCGCCAGTTTAAAAAACGTCTTAGTCTTTCCCTTCACCATTTCCCACCACTGTGCATGTGAGTCATAAAAGTCTTTTAGGGTCTGCCATTGGCTGTACTGCTCCCTGTATTCTTTCACAATCTCCAAATCTTTCAACAGGGAACAGTTCAGCCTCCAAAGCCCCCTACCTGTCGTCACACCTATGGGAAGTGAAAGGGTGCAGGAAAGCATAGCGTGGTCTGAAAAGAAAATGGGGATTAATTTAGCATCAACTGGTGTAAGGTCCCTAGTGAAGACATAATCAATGCGGGAGGCTTTGCTGCCATCACCACTAAACCAGGTGAATCCTTTCTCCCCAGGATGCATGGTTCTGAAACAGTCAGTCAGTTTAAAATCTCTTGTTATGGTTTGCAATAAAATGGATGTTTTGTCCAATTTAAGATCTTCTCCTCCCCCTTTCCTATCATTTTTGCTTAAAATGCAATTAAAATCCCCTGCTAAAATAATCGGGTCCCTTCCTAAAAGGTGGGGCTGAATGTCTTTTAAAAGGTTGTATCTATCATTCTTTTCTGTATATCCATAAATATTTAATATGTTAAAAGCCCTCCCCAAAAACGTCAAGTTGACTAAAAGAGCCCGCCCGTCTCTTAGTACTGTGCTCCCCTTCACCAAGATTTGTTGATTTTTTACCAGGACAGCAATACCATCTGCTTTATTTTGGTTTGAACCACTCCAAATAGAGGGTCCTTGTTGCCATTTGTCCTCCCAATTCTTGTAATTGTTAAAAAAAGGTAAAGCGCACTCCTGTAACAAAAACACATCAGAGGGTTGTGTACTTAAAAAATTTAAAACAGTTTGTGCTCTCGTTGGTGACCTCACACTTCTCACGTTTAACGTAGAGATGGTGATGGTCATGAGCGTTAAAACGAGAATAAAAGAAGACAGAAACAACATTTTAAAATTTTAAAAACAAATTATCCATTTAAAAACACATTTTCTTGTAAAACAAGTTCTTCCCGCATTTCCACACCATTGGAGGCAGGGAACTGAACATGTTTTCCTTCTGAGTCACAAGGTGAGCTCCTGGGTGTGGATGATTTCAGCTCAATCGATAGAAAAGAAATCTCATTGGCTGTTTGGCTTGGGAATAATCTATTCAGATCCTCCGATGAGGAGGAATCTGAAAATCTTCCCATTTTATCCTTTCCCATTTCTTTCCAGAGAGGGGAGTGTGCCACTCTCTTTTTTTTTATCGATTGAGCACAGGGGAGTTTCTCACTTAATTGACTTTCTTGCAGTGAATCCTCTATGTCCTCCCCTACCTTTTCACTTACCTCTAAGATGTTTTCTTCTGCCTCTTCCCTTTGGTCTTCCTCCCCCTGTTGCTCCTCACTCCTTAACTCCGCCCCCTCATTACCTCTAACATCTGATCCTTCTCCACCAATCGCAGAAATTGGCGGGAGATTTGAATCTTTTGCTCCGCCCCCTCGTTATCCTTTTGTTTGCTTTTCTCAACCGCCATTTTATTTGCTTTAACTTTGTTGGCAAAGGACTTTGGGCAATCTCTGTAGAGATGATTGGAGTCTCCACACAGATTACACTTTCTGCCATTGGGACATTCGTCAAAAGTATGCCCAATTTCTCTACATTTCCCACAAAACGACTTCTGGCAAGCTTCCACTAAATGCCCCACCTCTCCACATCTACGACAGAGCTTGGGCATTCCCTGATAATAAATGTAGCCTCTGTTTTCTCCAAGCACAATCACTGATGGAAGATGTTTCAGGCCCTGGAAGCCCTGGGGATCTTCCCACTGTTTTATGGGAATCCTCCAGGAACAATTCCAGATGCCATCCTCATCCAGCATTTTCATGGCTTGGCCTCTAACAGAGCAATATCTACCCAACCAAGTACATATATCTTCTCCACTGACGGTTTCATTGAACATTCGGACAATAACCATTTTGTGGGTATTGTCGGTCAGTTTCTCCACCTTAAACATGGAAAAGAGGGTCTTTACATTTTCAAGTCTGGTCCAGAAGTCATTCAGCAAACTAGCTGACTTAAAACTTACATCAAATCCTTTATTAAAAGGGAGGGACAAAATACAATTCAAATCATTTGGTGTAAATCTCAAAGTTTGCTGAACAAATTTGCGGGAAAAATCCAACCGGGACATCTGAACAGGCTTTCCTTGGTTTTCTAAGAGTGTAAAACGCACGCTGTGGTGCCTCCGCACGCCGGCACGGGCAGCCGACATGTTGGAGGCACCAACAGCTAAAACAGGAGTTCAAAAAACTATCGACACAATAAAAGGATCTAAAAACAAGAATAAAAGACTTACCTTACAACCAGTAACTCAATTAAAATGTTCTCCTAAAAGCAAGCACAATACAATATAAATAAACAATAAATAATAAAAAAGTACAGCTGTAAGCAGTACAATATACCTCTTCAAGGTAAAGGAAAGTGCTATTACAAAAACACAGCCCAAAAACCCACAAAGAGGCGATCGCAACACTGCCAAATGACAAGACACTTGATCTTAGCCAAAAGGCCGAGAAGCGATGCCGTTGCCAAGCAGTGGGGGCAGAGCCGGCAAAGGCGACGCCCATCTGGGCCGCGGTGGGTTTCGTACTTTGCCTCTAGGACCACTGCTGTCGATCAGATCGTTTGTTAAATAGTGGAGATGATTTGAAACAACCTGCTTTCGCGAACTGGTCCTAGGTTTTTCCATCGACCTCCACAAAAGCACCGCAGTACAATTCTCTGGACTCCCTAGGTCGTTCTTGATCAGGAGGGGGGGAAAAAAAAAAAGCTCAACTTTAACATTTGGATAGTGTGACGAGTCCCTCGTTCTTCCTGCTACGGCCGGCCAGTGGGTGTGGCTGGGAGACTCATCAAGTGAACCATGTACACCCGTGCTTCCCTCTATAAAGCTTGGGCTTTGTTTGGCGTGGTGTGTTGCTTGCTCCTGGGTGCTTTGGTTTTGATTTTGGTCTTTGTTTATTTTGAGTTCCTTATTCATTTAAATGTGGTTCTGTCTGATGTTTGGTTATTGATGTGTCTGACAGAAATTGTGTTTGGTTTTGTTGATTTCTTGTTTCATATATTTTCTTATTTATGCTGATAAATCTCTTTTCGTTGCAACCTACCAAGCTGCCTATGTCCTCCGTTTCATTTGTCACGGCTTTGAGCCGGTCGTGACAATAGCGACCACGGGGTCATTTAGAAAACGGCCATGGTCGAGTGCCCCCAAAAGCCTGTCGTCCCTGAAGGAAAACTCAGAACTTTGCGAAACCAGGAGCACACGGAGCCACACGGAGCCACAGACAACGCTACGACTGTTAGAAACCACAGGTTCTCTCGGCACCACCTAATCTTCTTTCAACCAGTATGTCCAGGGGAGAGCGCGAACGCAGTCCCCCACTACCATAAATTATGCAGTCGAGATTCCCACATTTGGGGAATTCGCAGGGGTCAGCACAACCGGAGTGCAATGGCCGAGCCTCGCCCTGGGTGAACCACCTTCCTGATCATGGTGTCTCCCCTGCCAGGTAAGTATGAGTCCCCAGGCCTCCAGTCAGAGGCTACCCTATCCCTCTTTGCCGTCCTCATCAACGGTGACCCCCCTCCCCCACCCCAAGCAAAGGAAGGGCGTGTCCCTTCCATTACTTGACTGCGATTTCCGTGACCATGCCTTCAAGCCGGCAAACTGCCAAGCACCTACAGGTGCTGGTCGTATGATTAGAATGTCATCAAAAAGTTGATTTCTTTCACTAATTCCTTTCAAAAAGTCAAACTTGTATATTATGTACATTGCACACAGACTGATATATTTCAAATGTTTATTTCTTTTAATTTTGATGATTATAACTGACAACTAAGGAAAATCCCAAATCCGGTATCTCAGCAAATTTAGAATATTACTTAAGACCAATACAAAGAAAGGATTTTTAGAAATCTTGGCCAACTGAAAACTATAAACATGAAAAGTATGAGCGTGTGCAGCACTCAATACTTAGTTGGGGCTCCTTTTGCCTGAATTACTGCAGCAATGCGGCGTGGCATGGAGTCGATCGGTCTGTGGCACTGCTCAGGTGTTATGAGAGCCCAGGTTGCTCTGATAGTGGCCTTCAGCTCTTCTTAATTGTTGGGTCTGGCATATGGCATCTTCCTCTTCACAATACCCCGTAGATTTTCTATGGGGTTAAGGTCAGGCGAGTTTGCTGGCCAATTAAGAACAGGGATACCATGGTCCTTAAACCGGGTACTGGTAGCTTTGGCACTGTGTGCAGGTGCCAAGTCCTGTTGGGAAATGAAATCTGCATCTCCATAAAGTTGGTCAGCAGCAGGAAGCATGAAGTGCTCTAAAACTTCCTGGTATACGGCTGCGTTGACCTTGGACCTCAGAAAACACAGTGGGCCAACACCAGCAGATGACATGGCACCCCAAACCATCACTGACTGTGGAAACTTTAGGCTGGCCCTCAAGCGACGTGGATTGTGTGCCTCTCCTCTCTTCCTCCAGACTCTGGGACCCCGATTTCCAAAGGAAATGCCAAATTGACTTTCATCAGAGAACGTAACTTTGGACCACTCAGCAGCAGTCCAGTCCTTTTTGTCGAGGCGCCTCTGACGCTGTCTGTTGTTCAAGAGTGGCTTGACACAAGGAACGAGACAGCTGAAAACCATGTCTTGCATACGTCTGTGCGTAGGGGTTCTTGAAGCACTGACTCCAGCTGCAGTCCACTCTTTGTGAATCTCCCCCACATTTTTGAATGGGTTCTGTTTCACAGTCCTCTCCAGGGTGCGGTTATCCCTATTGCTAGTACACTTTTTTTTCTACCACATCTTTTCCTTCCCTTCGCCTCTCTATTAATGTGCTTGGACACAGAGCTCTGCGAACAGTCAGCCTCTTTTGCAATGACCTTTTGTGTCTTGGCCTCCTTGTGCAAGGTGTCAGTGGTCGTCTTTTGGACAACTGTCAAGTCAGCAGTCTTCCCCATGACTGTGTAGCCTACAGAACTAGACTGAGAGACCATTTAAAGGCCTTTGCAGGTGTTTTGAGTTAATTAGCTGATAAGAGTGTGTGGCACCAGGTGTCTTCAATATTGAACCTTTTCACAATATTCTAATTTTCTGAGATAGTGACTTTGGGATTTTCCATAGTTGTCAGCTATACTCATCAAAATGAAAAGAAATAAACATGTGAAACCTCTCAGTCTGTGTGTAATGAATGAATATGATATATACAAGTTTCACTTTTTGAAAGGAATTAGTGAAATAAATCAACTTTTTGATGACATTCTAATTATATGACCAGCACCTGTACACGAGCTGCGGTCCTTTAGACCAGTGGTTCCCATCAGTCAGGCGTGTTTGATTAGATGTCTCCCTGATCAAACACACCCGATCCAACTCATCAGCTCGTTGGTAAAGACTCCAAGACCTCAGACGGGCGCATCAGACAAGAGTGACATTCAAGACGTGCAGTGCTGGTTTGGGAACCGCTGCTTTGGAACAACGGCGACCGTTTCATAAGGGTGCGAGACGGTGCCACCCTGCCAGCCACCCCACCGCAGGTACATAGAGACTCCTTGTGAAGCTCCAGCGACATTCCCTCTGCTATTAACCACAACGATTTGCAGTCCCCCAAAAGGGGAAGCACACCGTTCCTGGAGACACTGCAATACCAGGTCGATGCGTGGAGTGGACGGAGCAAGCCCCGGTTCCGGCTCCATGAGCCAAAAATCCATTTAATATGTAGTCCCCAGATAGGGGACGTATCAGATATTAAACTGATAAGAACAGATTTTTTTCTTTCGAAAAGTTTTATTGTCACATTTTCATTTATTTTTTCATGCCACACATTTTAAAACATACTCAGTTCCACAAATTAAAACGGAGGTGACACAATTCTGGTTAAAATCAGTTATTGTTGTGTGTCGTGTAAAGGTCCATGTATGTAAATCAGTGTGGTGTTAAAAGCAGGGCAGATGACTGAAAATAAAAATAAAAATAAAATAAATGAATAAATAGCCGAGATAAGAGACAATAAAACATTTCAACTAAAACATCATCTGTTGTACAGGATCGAGGGTGAGTCCTTATCAAGAATTTCCATTCACTCCAGGTCTCCAGAACAGGCCCAAGACTCCCCGCTTCCGGGGCCCAGCGGAAATCCCCTCTCCTCCGGCCCGCTGGCCCGCTGTTCCCGTAGCCGGTGTGGTGAGGGTGCATCTACGGGCGGCCAAGGTCGGTGGCGGCCGGGACCTTCTCGTGCGACCCCGGCCCCCCCATCCGAATAACGACGTGCGGCCCACCCTGCAGCATAGATCTTATCCTCTGCTCGCACGCGTGGAGGGGGGCCGTCACGCGTTTCCCCACCAGCAGGTTTCTGGTTGCCCAGATGGCATCCTTCATCACGTTTAGGGTGAGCCAGAGCGAGGTAAAATCTTGCGGTGTCAAGTCCTTCAAGCCCTGACCCACCCCCAGGATGGCGAGCTTGTAATCCACCTGGGCCCCACCCGCTGGCAGGCACGGGAAAAACAGGGGGCCGGTCTTGGCCCACAGGTCCCGCGCAGCGCCGCACTCCCAGAGCAGATGATGGACGGTCTCCGGGGAACCACATCCGGACCGTGGGCAGGTAGAGTTTTTGGCCATGCCTCTGGAGTGCATAACCGCTCTGACCGGGACGATCTCGTGGGCCACCATCCACGCCAAGTCTTTGTGCCTGTTCTGGAGAGCTGGGTGGGCAACGTTCCGCCAAACTTGTCTGGCCTCACTTAACGTGAGGCCTGGGATTGGACTCACCGTTTCTCGATCCTGCACAAGAGAGATCAAAGACTTGTGATTAGTTAAAATGGTGGCATCCTTTCCTTCCAATGAGTGTTTCTTTAAAAAGGTCTTAATAAAACTGTACTCTTTTGGCAAATTAAAAGACACTGGACTTTTAAGATCAATTGGTAAAACTCTCAACGCTCTTAGGTAAGACCCCATCCAGAAACGAGCCATAGCCGCTGTCTTGTTCTCTCTGGATGAGGTCAATGCATATTGGACATGGAGGGCGGCAAAGCGGCTTCCTAAAAACAAGTGGGGGTCTGGGAGGCCTTTCCCGCCATTCTCTTTTCTTTTTTTAACGACCTCCCTCTTCAGTCGTTCCCACTTGGACCCCCACAGGAAATAAAATACCGCCCTCTCCAGGTTGGCCAGGAATCTTCTTGGGGGACTAAAAACAGAACAGACAAGTAAAATTAGGGGTAAAATCACTGCTTTAAAAATTAAAATCTTTCCTTCAATCGTCATTTGTCTTAGTCCCCAAAACCCCAGTCTTTGCCTAACTTTCCCTAAGATGTCAGTCCAGTTCCCCCGTCCTCCACCCTCTTTGTCAAACTTTACACCTAAAACTGTCAGGTCATTGTCTTTAAAATCCAAATCCAGTCCACCTGTGTCCACGTTTCCCCACGGCCCGAAGAGCTGGGCCTCGGACTTACTCCTATTGAGCTTGGCGCCCGAGGCCCGACCGTACCAGTCAGTCAAGTCCAATGCTCTTCGTACCGATAAAAGGTCAGTCGCTAAAAGGGTTACGTCGTCCATATATAAAACACAGGTCGCTGTCAGTCCACCAGTCCCTGGGATGTCCAGTCCTTTAATCCATTTATCCCTTCTCAAGATTTGTGCCAGTGGCTCAATGCAGGCCACATACAGTAGGGGAGATAAAGGACACCCCTGACGGACGCCGCTGTGAATGTTTACAGCTTTGGATAGATGCCCATTAACTGCAAATTTACTGACTAGGCTGTTGTAAAGCAGTCCCACCCAAGCTATAAACCTCCCTGGGAACCCCATTTTTTCCAGTACCTTAAAAAGGAACTGGTGCGAGATGCGGTCAAAAGCTTTTTCAAAATCTAAATTTAGGACTACTAGCCGAATATTTCTGTCTCTCGCGTAACAGATGGCGTCTCTAATCAGCACCAGGCTGTCTGTGATCTTCCTACCGGGCACAGCGCATGCTTGATCCAGGTGGATTACGTCCTCTAGAACAGTCGACATGCGTGTGGCTAAAATCTTACTAAAAAGTTTACAGTCAAAATTTAAAAGCGTGATTGGTCGCCAGTTCTTCAAGTCAGTCCTGTCTCCTTTTTTGTATAATAATGAAACTATCCCTACTCTAAAGCTGTCCGGAAGTCTGTCGAGAGTCTCAAATTCTTTAAAAACTGTCAGTAGGTCATGTGCTAAAATGTCCCAGAAAGTCAAGTAAAACTCCAAGGGAAGTCCATCCATTCCTGGGGACTTCCCTTTTTAAAACCTTTGAGGGATTCTTTTAATTCTAAAAGAGTAAAATCCTGGGCTAAAAGCACGTTTGGACTCTTTATCTTTTTATCTAAAAAATCTAAAACTTCCTTTAAGATGCCGTCGTGTGCTTCTTTTGGACTATATAAATTACTATAAAAATTTTCTATTTCACCTAAAATTTCCTCCATGTTTTTTGCCTCCCTCCCTCCAAAAGTTTTTAAAATGGTTATTGACCCTCCCCGTGAAATAGTCTTTTTAAAAAAATATCGTGTACACTTTTCTCCTTCTTCTATCTCTTTTTCTTTGCATCTTAAAATGACTCCCTTACTTTGAGCTTCGGATAAAACTGACATTTCTTTCTTTACTTCCTTTATTTCCTCTTTAAAATCCAATCCATTATTTAAAAGGTTAAAATATCTCTGCAGTCTTTTTTGCAGCCCCATCATGCATCTTTTTTCTTTGTTCTTTTTCTCTTTACCTATTTTTCTAAAAAAATGTCCTGTCTTTTGTTTCACCATCTCCCACCACTGTGCCCGTGAGTCGTAAAAGTCCTGGAGAGTCTGCCATTGGCTGAACTGCTCCCTATACTCTCTAACCACTTCTTCATCCTCTAATAGGGAGCAGTTCAGCTTCCACAGCCCTCCCCCTACTGTCACACCCGTGCGTAGTGAAAGGGTGCAGGAGAGCATCATGTGATCAGTGAAGAAAAGGGGGGTCAATGTTGCATCGGTTGGCGGGCAGTCTCTTGTAAAAATATAGTCAATTCGAGAGGCTCTGGCGCCATCACCACTGAACCAGGTGAAGCCCTCCTCTCTCTGATGCATTGTTTTAAAACAGTCGACTAACTTAAAATCTTTGACTAATTTCTTTAATAAAACTGATGTCTTGTCAACCTTAAAATCATCTCCTACCCTTTTTCTATCTTTTTTTGTTAAAACACAATTAAAATCCCCTGCAACCACTAGGGGAGCCCTACCTAACATGTGGGGCTGCAAATCTTCTAAAAGCTCGTATCTCTCATTTTTTCCTGTAAAACCATACATATTTAAAACATTAAAATCCTTACCTAAAAAAGTCAGATTAACTAAAATTGCCCGCCCATCCCTCACCACAGTGCTGCCCTTCACCAAGATATTGGGATTATTAATTAAAAAGGCAACACCGTCATTTTTGTTAAAATTGGAGCCACTCCAGATGGAGGGTCCTGGGGTCCAAAGTTCTTGCCATCTCCTGTAGTTTGTTAAAAAAGGCAGAGCACACTCTTGCAATAAATAAATATCTGACTTAAAATTTTTTAAACTTGATAAAACACTCTGTGCTCGAAGAGTAGACCTCACACTTCTCACATTGATTGTAGAGATAGTGAGGGCCATGAGCAGTATGGTTAAAAATACAAACATTTAAGAAGAAAAACAAAAAGACTGCAGAACATTACATTAAAATCATGTTATTTCATGTGGCATTTGCCTCTCCTTTTCCCCAGAAAAACTGGGATCAGGAGGGCAAATGCTCGCCACTTCAGAGTCCACAGAGAGAACCTCTTGTGGCTCTTTGGGTGACGATGTTCTCAGCTTGATGTGCAGGAAAGAGACTTCATTGGGAGACTCTGCGGGCCACATACGGTCTAGATCTTCCGAAGCGGAACTATCTAGCCGATGCGCCGCCCGCAGCCTTTTCTCCTCTGTATGTGACAGAGGAGATCTCGCAGTCCTTTTCTGCACTTGAGCATTTGGGAGTGAACAGTCAGCTTCACTCCCACTTGATGGCATACTTATCTCAGAAACGGTGTTGAGGGAGGAAACCGTTTCCTCCTCTTCATCTTTTGTATCATTTCCTTTCTCTTGTCTGGGAGTGGTTCCCTCCCCCTGTTTCGTTTCAATCTGTGACTCTGCCCCTTTAGCCGCCCCACTTCCTCTTTCCTGCCCAATCCCTGAGGTTGGCAGAGAATTTGAATTTCCCGCCAAAACCTCAGGGACCGCCTCCTCCTCCCTTTGTTCTTCTGTTTGCTCTGATTGTGGGGCGGCCATTTTGTTGCCTTTAAGTTTGTTGGCAAAGCTTTTTGGGCAATCTCTGTAGAGATGGTTTGATTCTCCACACAGGTTGCACCGCCTGCCATTGGTACACTCTTCAAAATTGTGACCAATTTCTCTGCATTTCCCACATACAATTTCTTGGCATGCTTCAGCCAAATGCCCAAACTTTCCACATTTTCTGCATAATTTGGGCATGCCCTGGTAATGAATGTAGCCTCTGTTCTCACCCAGCACAATCATAGAAGGCAGATGCTTCAGGCCCTGGTAGCTCCCGGCATCTTCCCATTGTTTAATGGGAATTCGCCAGGAGCATGTCCAGATGCCATCCTCATCTAAAACCTTGACTGGCTGGCCTCGAACCGTGCAAAATCTACCCAGCCAGACACAAATGTCCTCCCCAGTCACTGTCTCATTAAACATTCTAACAATCACAGTTTTAAGTGTATTATCAGATAGCTTTTCAACAGTAAACATGGAGAACTGGGATTTTACTGATTCAAATCTGTGCCAAAAATCATTCAGGTGGGAAACAGCTCTAAAGCTAACATCATAGCCTTTGTTCAGGGGCAGAGTCACAATACAATTCAGTTCTTCAGGTTTAAAATGTAAAGTCTTCTGGAGAAGCTTTCTGGAGAAGTCGAGACATGACATCCCCAAGAGCCTTCCATCAACTTCTCTGAATAAAAAACGCACGCTGTGGTGCCTCCGCAAGCCGGCACGGGCAGCCGACATGGTGGAGGCACCAACAGCCTAAAACAAACTTTACAAATCAAAAAACCAATAAATAAATTACCAAATAAATAAATAAATAAATAAATAAATAAAACCTTACCTTAAAACAGCTTGTTCGCAAAAACAGTAGCAGCAATTTCAAATATACCTCTTGAAAGTTGGGGGCTCGCGATACAGCAAGACCTCGAGCCAGGAAACCCTCAAAAGGCGATCGCAGCTCAACCTGACGACAAGATACTTGATCTTAGCCAAAAGGCCGAGAAGCGATGCCGTTGCCAAGCAGTGGGGGCAGAGCCGGCAAAGGCGACGCCCATCTGGGCCGCGGTGGGTTTCGTACTTTGCCTCTAGGACCACTGCTGTCGATCAGATCGTTTGTTAAATAGTGGAGATGATTTGAAACAACCTGCTTTCGCGAACTGGTCCTAGGTTTTTCCATCGACCTCCACAAAAGCACCGCAGTACAATTCTCTGGACTCCCTAGGTCGTTCTTGATCAGGAGGGGGGGGGGGGGGAGCTCAACTTTAACATTTGGATAGTGTGACGAGTCCCTCGTTCTTCCTGCTACGGCCGGCCAGTGGGTGTGGCTGGGAGACTCATCAAGTGAACCATGTACACCCGTGCTTCCCGCTATAAAGCTTGGGCTTTGTTTGGCGTGGTGTGTTGCTTGCTCCTGGGTGCTTTGGTTTTGATTTTGGTCTTTGTTTATTTTGAGTTCCTTATTCATTTAAATGTGGTTCTGTCTGATGTTTGGTTATTGATGTGTCTGACAGAAATTGTGTTTGGTTTTGTTGATTTCTTGTTTCATATATTTTCTTATTTATGCTGATAAATCTCTTTTCGTTGCAACCTACCAAGCTGCCTATGTCCTCCGTTTCATTTGTCACGGCTTTGAGCCGGTCGTGACAATAGCGACCACGGGGTCATTTAGAAAACGGCCATGGTCGAGTGCCCCCAAAAGCCTGTCGTCCCTGAAGGAAAACTCAGAACTTTGCGAAACCAGGCGAGCGCACGCAACACCCGATTCCATAAAAGGGGCGTGCAAACACACACGGAGCCACAGACAACGCTACGACTGTTAGAAACCACAGGTTCTCTCGGCACCACCTAATCTTCTTTCAACCAGTATGTCCAGGGGAGAGCGCGAACGCAGTCCCCCACTACCATAAATTATGCAGTCGAGATTCCCACATTTGGGGAATTCGCAGGGGTCAGCACAACCGGAGTGCAATGGCCGAGCCTCGCCCTGGGTGAACCACCTTCCTGATCATGGTGTCTCCCCTGCCAGGTAAGTATGAGTCCCCAGGCCTCCAGTCAGAGGCTACCCTATCCCTCTTTGCCGTCCTCATCAACGGTGACCCCCTCCCCCACCCCAAGCAAAGGAAGGGCGTGTCCCTTCCATTACTTGACTGCGATTTCCGTGACCATGCCTTCAAGCCAGCAAACTGCCAAGCACCTACAGGTGCTGGTCGTATGATTAGAATGTCATCAAAAAGTTGATTTCTTTCACTAATTCCTTTCAAAAAGTCAAACTTGTATATTATGTACATTGCACACAGACTGATATATTTCAAATGTTTATTTCTTTTAATTTTGATGATTATAACTGACAACTAAGGAAAATCCCAAATCCGGTATCTCAGCAAATTTAGAATATTACTTAAGACCAATACAAAGAAAGGATTTTTAGAAATCTTGGCCAACTGAAAACTATAAACATGAAAAGTATGAGCATGTGCAGCACTCAATACTTAGTTGGGGCTCCTTTTGCCTGAATTACTGCAGCAATGCGGCGTGGCATGGAGTCGATCGGTCTGTGGCACTGCTCAGGTGTTATGAGAGCCCAGGTTGCTCTGATAGTGGCCTTCAGCTCTTCTTAATTGTTGGGTCTGGCATATGGCATCTTCCTCTTCACAATACCCCGTAGATTTTCTATGGGGTTAAGGTCAGGCGAGTTTGCTGGCCAATTAAGAACAGGGATACCATGGTCCTTAAACCGGGTACTGGTAGCTTTGGCACTGTGTGCAGGTGCCAAGTCCTGTTGGGAAATGAAATCTGCATCTCCATAAAGTTGGTCAGCAGCAGGAAGCATGAAGTGCTCTAAAACTTCCTGGTATACGGCTGCGTTGACCTTGGACCTCAGAAAACACAGTGGGCCAACACCAGCAGATGACATGGCACCCCAAACCATCACTGACTGTGGAAACTTTAGGCTGGCCCTCAAGCGACGTGGATTGTGTGCCTCTCCTCTCTTCCTCCAGACTCTGGGACCCCGATTTCCAAAGGAAATGCCAAATTGACTTTCATCAGAGAACGTAACTTTGGACCACTCAGCAGCAGTCCAGTCCTTTTTGTCGAGGCGCCTCTGACGCTGTCTGTTGTTCAAGAGTGGCTTGACACAAGGAACGAGACAGCTGAAAACCATGTCTTGCATACGTCTGTGCGTAGGGGTTCTTGAAGCACTGACTCCAGCTGCAGTCCACTCTTTGTGAATCTCCCCCACATTTTTGAATGGGTTCTGTTTCACAGTCCTCTCCAGGGTGCGGTTATCCCTATTGCTAGTACACTTTTTTTTCTACCACATCTTTTCCTTCCCTTCGCCTCTCTATTAATGTGCTTGGACACAGAGCTCTGCGAACAGCCAGCCTCTTTTGCAATGACCTTTTGTGTCTTGGCCTCCTTGTGCAAGGTGTCAGTGGTCGTCTTTTGGACAACTGTCAAGTCAGCAGTCTTCCCCATGACTGTGTAGCCTACAGAACTAGACTGAGAGACCATTTAAAGGCCTTTGCAGGTGTTTTGAGTTAATTAGCTGATAAGAGTGTGTGGCACCAGGTGTCTTCAATATTGAACCTTTTCACAATATTCTAATTTTCTGAGATAGTGACTTTGGGATTTTCCATAGTTGTCAGCTATACTCATCAAAATGAAAAGAAATAAACATGTGAAACCTCTCAGTCTGTGTGTAATGAATGAATATGATATATACAAGTTTCACTTTTTGAAAGGAATTAGTGAAATAAATCAACTTTTTGATGACATTCTAATTATATGACCAGCACCTGTACACGAGCTGCGGTCCTTTAGACCAGTGGTTCCCATCAGTCAGGCGTGTTTGATTAGATGTCTCCCTGATCAAACACACCCGATCCAACTCATCAGCTCGTTGGTAAAGACTCCAAGACCTCAGACGGGCGCATCAGACAAGAGTGACATTCAAGACGTGCAGTGCTGGTTTGGGAACCGCTGCTTTGGAACAACGGCGACCGTTTCATAAGGGTGCGAGACGGTGCCACCCTGCCAGCCACCCCACCGCAGGTACATAGAGACTCCTTGTGAAGCTCCAGCGACATTCCCTCTGCTATTAACCACAACGATTTGCAGTCCCCCAAAAGGGGAAGCACACCGTTCCTGGAGACACTGCAATACCAGGTCGATGCGTGGAGTGGACGGAGCAAGCCCCGGTTCCGGCTCCATGAGCCAAAAATCCATTTAATATGTAGTCCCCAGATAGGGGACGTATCAGATATTAAACTGATAAGAACAGATTTTTTTTTTTTTTTTTATTTCATTCATTACAACAGTCTGGAAAACATTACAACAAAAATTACATTTCTTTGTATCACCTCTCTATACACACTGATAAGCTAACATGGTCATACACCAAAAGAATGGAAAAAAAACAGAACAAAACAATAAACACCCAAAAAGGCAATATAATATAAAATCCTTTTCCTTTCACCCAACACCCACTCTTGGTAACCCTCCCCATACCCTCCTGGTTTCCTCCTCCCCATAACACTCTTTAAACATTTTTACCTCGGTTACTATTTTTCCAAGTAAACGACAAAATAACCTTTCTGGAAACATACGAGGCAACTGCTTTTTCAAGCACGTTGTTCTCCACTCCCACAAAATATATTTAGCTTCTGAAATTACCAGCCACACCACTCTCCTGCGGTCTTTTTCCAAATCCTTTAAACCCTCCCCCTTCACTACTAGCTCTCTCGTAATAGAAGGCCCCCTCCAATCTTTCCACCACAACTTTACAGAACGTCAGAGAGATGCTGCTCCTGGACAAGACCACAAACTGTGCTCAATTGTTTCCTCCTGTCCACAGCCCACTGGACACAAAGGTGACCTTCCCTGCCCATGTCTGTACAGACGCTCTCTTACCGGCAGCCGACCTAAAACTGTCAACCAGTTCAGATCCTTGCAGACCCCCACCAAATATGAGGGTTGCAAGATCGACCAATCCACCCCATCATGCAGAGAAACCTTCTCTGCCCCTCCAACCAACTCATCCCTTAGTCTGCAGTACAGTTTTCTATGGTCCAAAATCACTGACTGCTCTAAACACCAGGATTTTCGCACCACAAGATTCACCACTTTCTGGTATTGTTCTGGCCTATCCATTGACCAAGGCATTGTTCCCTTCCATGGAATCATGGACCTCAATGGAAACCCCAACCAAAACCTGGCAAGGAACCCTGCCTTATGCACTAAAGTCTGGGCTACCAAACCTGCTGCAAAGGAGGAAAAAAGGGCCTCCATTTTTAAAGGTATGCAAGGCACACCTCTTCCCCCCTCTTTTAGGTGACGGTACATCTGGGTTCTGGCTACCAACTCTGTACCATTCCTCCAGAGGAAGGAGAAAACCAACCTCTCCAGTTTCCTACCATACCAAAAAGGAATTGGGAATATATAAGCCAGGTGGTTCAGACTAGGGAGGAGATCAGCCTTCACCACCTCCAACCTACCCCAGAGTGACAGCCCCCTTGCTTTCCACCTAGCTACCTTTGCCTGTACTACCTTAAGCCTAGCCCTCCAATTCTCTTGTGCACTATTTTTCCTGAAAAATTGAATACCCAGAATCTTCATCCCATAAGGACACAGGCTGTATCCACCTGGCACAATTGTTCTCCCTGCCCACTGTCCTACAAACATTGCAGAAGATTTACTCACATTTACCCGAGCCCCTGAGACCTCACAAAACCCCTTTAGGATCCTGTCAGCAACCACAAAATCCAGCTCGGAAGTCAGGAAAAGTGTCATATCGTCAGCATTTGCTGCCACCTTTGCACTTATCCCTTTACCACCAGGGAAATGCACTCCCGTCAAGGACGGGGCCGCTCGTAGTGCCGCCACAAGGGGCTCCAGTGACAGAATGTAGAGCAGGGGGGACAAGGGACATCCCTGCCTTACCCCTCCCTGCTGCTCGACTAACTCTGAGTAAAATCCATTCACCCCAATTCTACTCATCGCTCGGGTGTATAGTAATCTTACCCAGGCCCTGAAAACTGGACCAAATCTCAAACGCTCCAGGACTGACATTAGAAAGGCATGATTTACCCTATCAAATGCCTTCTCCTGGTCCAAACTTAAGATAGCTAAAGGTAGCTGCCGCTGTTCAGCCCAGCTAATGATGTCCCTCACCAAGACTAGGTTCAAGCTACCTGACCTGCCTGGCACCCCACAAGTCTGATCCGGCTGAACCACTGTACCCACCACTCTTTTAAGCCTTTCAGTTATGACCTTTGCTAACACTTTATAATCCGTTGTGAGTAGGGTTATTGGTCTCCAATTTGCTAGGTCCTCCTTCTTCCCTTTTTTATAGAGGAGAGTCACAAGACCTGTTCTCATTGTAGCCGGCAGTTCTCCCTTATTCAGGCTCTCCTGATATACCTCGACCAGCTCTGCCCCAATCAAAGGCCAAAAGGCCCTATAAAACTCTACTGGAAGGCCATCATTACCAGGAGCCGTACCCTTTTTGAATGAGTACAAAGCTGACTCTACCTCCTGAAGAGTTAAAAATTTCTCCAACGCAACACTCTCCTCATCGCCCAAAACATCTATCAACCCCTCCAAAAAACCCCTAGAAGCTGGATTTAAAGAACCCCTACTGCTAAAAAGCCCCCTGTAGAAACCAGCAGCTATCTGCAACATTCCCTCTACAGAGTATTCTACTCCCTCCCTTCCTTGTAGGCCCTCAATACAGCTGCGCTGCTGCTGTCTCCGTACTGTGGAAAAGAAATAACTAGTTGGTTTCTCGTCCAACAGACGTTTCTGGGTTCTTGACCACAACAGGAAGGTTTTAGCCTCCCCCAGTAAAAGTCTTTTATAACTCCCTGTAGAAAACTGGCTCTGCTCCACCCCTCAGCAGTACTCAATGCTCCCTCAGACCACAAGGTTTGCAACTCCTCTGACCATTTGCGGACCTGAGCACGTTTGCGCTCCGCTTTTGCAATTCCCCAGCAGCGGCAAAAGAGAGAGACTCTCTCCTTCACTCCCTCCCACCAAGCTGCTTGTGAATCAAACAGACCCCTCAGGTTTTTCCAACCGGCTATCAACCTTTGAAGTACTTCATAAAAAGTTCTATCTTTTAAATAGGAGGTATTGAATCTCCAGACTCCCCTCCCTCTCTTCAAACCCCCTACCTCTACCCCAACCCCTACCAAACAGTGATCTGTGCACCACATAGGCTGCTGGGTGTAATTCCTGACCTTCATATGGTCTGGAACAAAAACATAATCCAGCCGTGATGCCTCCTGCCTATTATTTCTCCATGTATAGGTTGGTTCTAAACCACCCACTAACCTAAATGAATCCCGAAGAGAAAAATTGGTCACCAGCTGCGCTAAGTCCTTTCCAGAAGCATTGTCTAGTGACACATTGAAATCCCCCCCTAAAACCACCAATCGGTTGGTAAAGAGGACCGGAGCTAGGTCATCTAGAAAACCCTCCCTTTCTCCTAACTTACTCGGTGCATAAACATTCACAAACCGAAAAGCCACCCCCTCCATCTGACATCCGCCACTATCACCCTCCCCGGCCTAATCACATTAGTGGATTCAATCACAAACTCCCCAGAGTAAAACAAAATCCCCACCCCATCCGCCCTCACATTTCCCACTCCCCAGACTGAAGGCCCCAGCCCCCACCCCGCAGAAAATAATTGTACATCACTGTACCCTTGTAAGTGGCACTCTTGCAAAAATAAAACATCAAAGGGTAACCTTTTTAAAGAAAGAAAGACTGCAGTCCTTCGCTGAAGCATTTTTATCCCTCTTACATTCAGAGTAGCCACTCTTACACAACCCATTTTAATAATTGCAAATTAATATAACACAAAACCAAAATTTTCCTGAACAAAACCTTAAATACTCCCCTTCCTTCCTGATATCCCCTTTCCCCTCCCCTTTCCCTTCCTTGTGAGTACCTCAACCCATTCCCCCACTTGTTTGTCATCCTGCCCCTCATCCTCCATCTCTTCTAAACCTCCCCTCCCGGGTTTTCCCAAGTCCACCTGGTCCTTTTCACCAGTTCTCCCCTCTTTTGCTCCACATCCATTTTCCCTTTCAGCCTCCACTTCCACCCTCCCAGGGTTCTCCTCTTCTTGGACCGCTTTCTCCCAGTCCTGAACAGGAGCTAGCTCCTGCAAAAGAGATGAGCTTAAAAGTCCTACCCTACTGCACTTGCGCCCCCTTTCCTGGCTCTCGGTGTCCTCAGTGAGCCGCCGTCGACGTTGTCCTTGTGCTACCTCCATCGGTTCACTTGATTCATCGTCCTGCTGAGGCCGATTCTCTCCTCCTAATGAAGGAGACTTCCTTTCCCTTAAGTCCATAGGCCTCGTTGTCAGATCTCTCTGAGACTCGAAGATCCCAGATAACACCTCTGTCACATCTATCTCCGACCATTCCTGGGATGGCGCCAGTTGTCGCACGCTCTCCTCATCTCTCACTTCCTCCCGGGAATTGCCCGGTACTTCACCCCTACGGCCTTTTGTTTCTCTTGCCCCCTGATCTGCACTCGAAGGTCCTGCTTCCTGGCTTTCCATCTCTGCAGGTAAGCTTGTAAGCAAAGATTCAAGATCTGCCTGCAGGTCATGACCTTCTCTAAAGAGGCTGGCAAAGGATTTCTTTCTGGTTGGGCATGCACGGAACAGATGGTCCACCCCACCGCATAAGCTGCATCTTTTGGGTTTGGGACAAGCTGAGGTAATATGGTCTGTTGACTCGCAAAAGCGACAACGTTGACCAGTACAGTCAGTCTTAACGTGACCTCGAGCCCCACATCTTCTGCAATACAGCGGCTGCCCCGGATAATGGAGGAAGCCTCGGTTGGACCCGATGAAAAAGGACCCCGGGGGGTGGATAAGACCCCCAGGTGATGCTGGATCAGCCCTTAGCTTGACTAAGTATCTCCTCTTACCATTCCAGATGCCATACTGATCTTTCAGTCGTTCCCCCCCTTTCACAGCCTCACAGTACCTTGCCAAAAAAGTTAGAACATCTCCATCCTCCACAAAGGGGTTGTAAAGGTGGATCACCAATGGTAAATAATCCTGTGCAAAGGCTGGATGAAGATGCAGGTCCTTCAGCAAACGGTGATCTTTTTTCCTTTCCCACTCCTCAAAGAAAGCAACACAATCTCTCAGTTGAAAAAAGGTCAAGTCCATGAACCCAGAAGAAGAGAAATCTTGAAGACAAAAGATCAGGGATGCAGGAATTCCAAAAACTCCTCTTAACACCTCAGCAACGACAAACTCCCGTCCAAACCTCCTCTTAACCTCCATCTCAGCTTCCTTCTTCATTTGAAATCTGACAGTATTTTTCAGCCGCACCATCATGGTCGGCAACGGAGTCTCTTCTCTTGAAGTGTCCATCTGATAAGAACAGATTTTTTTTTTTTTTGAAAAGTTTTATTGTCACCATTTTCAATCTTTCACTTTTTCACACACATTTTCATTTTCGAGCACACATTTTTTTTTTTAAAACAAGCAATAATAAGTAACGTCAGCCATTGTGTTTTGTCTTGTTTGTTTCAAGTCCATTTTGTGTGTGTGTTAAAATGTGTGGGCATCTTAAAAGTAAAATACAAAATTTAAAACAAGCATCTCGTTCTTTTTTCTCTAATAAAATCCAATTTCATTTGATAAAACACAATAAAAACAACAATTAATAGCCTTTAAAAGTCCTCTGTTGTGCAAAACCGGGGGTGAGTCCTTAGCAAATTAGTCTTCACCCCACTCTCCAGAACAGGCACGTGAGATGCCACTTCATGGGCTCAGCGGAGATCCCCTCTCCTCCGGCCCGCTGGCCCGCTGTTCCCGTAGCCAGATTGGTGAGGGTGCATCTACGGGCGGCCAGGGCTGTTGGCGGCCGGGACCCTCTCCGTGCGACCCCGGCCCCCCCGTCCGAATATCGTCGTCCGGTACCCCTGCAGCATTGATGTTACCTTTAGCTCGCATGCATGGAGGGTCACCGTAACGCCCTTCCCTACCAGCAGGTTTCTGGTGGCCCAGATGGCATCCTTGATGACGTTGAGGGTGAGCCAGAGCGAGGTGAATTTCTGTGCCGTCAAGTCCTTCAAGCCCCGGCCCACCCCAAGGATGGCGAGCTGGTACCCGAACTGGGCCCCACCCGCTGGTAGGCACGGGAAATACAGGGGGCCGGTTTTGGCCCACAGGTCCCGCGCAGCGCTGCACTCCCAGAGCAGGTGGTGGACGGTCTCCGGGGAATTGCAGCCGGACCGAGGGCAGGTGGGGTTTTTGGCCATGCTTCTGGAGTGCATAACTGCCCTGACCGGGAGGATCTCATGAGCCACCATCCAAGATAAGTCCTTGTGCCTGTTCTGGAGAGCGGGGTGAGCAGCGTTCCTCCAAACTTGTTTGGCCTCACGTAATGTGAGGCCTGGAACTGGACTCACCGGTTCCCGGTCCTGCACAAGGGAGACAAGATGCTTGTGATTAGTTAAAATGGTGACATCTTCACTTTCTAAAAAGTATTTCTTTAAAAACTTTTTTATAAAACTGTACTCTTTAGGCAAGTTAAAAGACACTGGGGTTTTCAAGTCCACTGGTAAAATTTTCAATGTTCTTAGGTAAGACCCCATCCAAAATCGCGCCATTGCAGCCGTCTTGTTTTCTTTGGATGGGGTCATGGCATAACTAATGTGCAGGGCGGTGAAGCGGCTGCCTAAAAACAGGTGGGGGTCTGGGAGGCCTTTTCCACCATTCTCCGGCCTTTTCTTCACGATCTCCCTCTTCAGGCGCTCCCACTTAGACCCCCACAGGAAATAAAACACCGCCCTCTCCAGCTCCGCAAGGAATCGCCGAGGGGGACTAAAAACAGAACAGACAAGTAAAATTAGAGGTAAAATCACAGATTTAAAAATTAAAACCTTGCCCTCAAACGTCAACTGTCTTAGTCCCCAAAACCCCAGTCTTTGCCTAACTTTCCCTAACATGTCAGTCCAGTTTCCCCGTCCTCCACCCTCGCTGTCAAATTTTACTCCTAAAACTTTAAAATCGTTGTCTTTAAAAGTCAAGTCGAGTTCACCTGTGTCTATGTCTATGTCTCCCCACGGCCCGAAGAGCTGGGCCTCGGACTTGTTCCTGTTAAGCTTAGCGCCCGAGGCCCGACCGTACCAGTCAGTCAAGTCCAAAGCTCTTCGTATGGATAAAACGTCCGTGGCTAAAAGAGTTACGTCATCCATGTATAAAACACAGGTCGCCGTCAGTCCACCCGTCCCAGGCACGTCCAGTCCTTTGATCCATTTATCCCTTCTCAAGATCTGTGCCAGTGGCTCAATACAAGCCACATACAAAAGAGGAGATAAAGGACATCCTTGACGGACACCACTGTGGATATTCACAGATTTGGAAAGATGCCCGTTTACAAGGATTTTGCTGACTGTTCCCTTGTACAGCAGTCCCACCCAGGCTATAAATCTCTCTGGAAACCCCATTTTTTGCAGTACCTGAAAAAGGTACTGGTGCGAGACTCGGTCAAATGCTTTTTCAAAGTCTAAATTTAGCACTACTAGCCGAATACTTCTGTCTCTCGCATAACAGATGGTGTCTCTAATCAACACTAGGCTGTCTGTTATCTTCCTCCCTGGTACGGCACAGGCTTGATCCGGGTGGATCACGTCTTCTAAAACAGTCGACATTCGTTTGGCTAAAATTTTACTAAAAAGTTTGCAGTCAACATTTAAAAGAGAAATAGGTCGCCAATTCTTTAAGTCAGTCTTGTCTCCTTTTTTTCCCAGAAGCGTCACTATCCCTATTCTAAAGCTGTCAGGGAGTCTGTCGAGTGTGTCAAACTCTTTAAAAACTGTGAGTAAGTCGTGTGCTAAAATATCCCAAAACGTCACATAAAACTCTAGGGGTAGTCCGTCTAGTCCTGGGGATTTTCCCCGCTTAAAACCTCTAAGAGCTTCTTGCATTTCTAAAATAGTAAAATCTTGGGATAAAAGCGTGTGTTGTCCCTCCAACTTTTTCTCTATAAAAGACAACACTTCTTTTAAAATCTCACTGTTTGTTCCCTTAATACTGTATAAGTCCTCATAAAATGTTTCTATTTCATTTAAAATTTCCTTTGTCGTGTTTGACTCCCTCCCTCCTGTTTTTAAAGTTGTGATTGCCCCTCCCCGCGTTATGACCTTTTTAAAAAAGTACCTGGTACATTTTTCACCTTCTTCAATATCTCTTTCTTTACTTCTTAAAATAATTCCTTTGTTTTTTATTGTAGAACAGGTTGACATTTCTCTTTTTACTTCTTTTATTTCTTCACTAAAATCAAAACCATTATTAAAAAGATTAAAATACCTCTGTAATCGCTTCTGCAGCCCCATCATGCGGTTTTCTTCCTTTTTCTTTTTTTCCTTCCCTATCTTACTAAAAAACTCTTTTGTCCGTCCTTTAACCATCTCCCACCATTGTGCTCGTGTCTCATAGAAGTCTTGGAGAGTTTGCCATTGGCTAAACTGCTCCCTGTATTTTCTAACTACCTCCTCATCCTCTAACAGGGAGCAGTTTAGCTTCCACAAACCTCCACCTACCGTCACACCAACAGGAAGTGATAGAGTGCAGGACAGCATGGAGTGATCTGAAAAAAAGAGGGGGTTAATCTAGCATCGGTTGGCGGGAAGTCACGTGTAAAAACATAGTCTATTCGAGAGGCTCTGGTACCATCACCATTAAACCAGGTGTAGCCCGCCTCTCTTTGATGCATTGTTCTAAAACAGTCAACTAATTTAAAATCTTTGACTAAACCTTGTAATAAAACCGATGTCTTGTCCACCCTAAAATCCTCTGTTGCCCTTTTCCTGTCTTTCTGAGTTAAAACACAATTAAAATCCCCTGCCACAACTAAGGGGACTCTGCCTAGCATGTGGGGCTGCAAGTCTTCTAAAAGTTCATACCTCTCGTTTTTTTCTGTAAAACCATATACATTAAGAACATTAAAATCTCTACCTAAAAAAGTCAGTTTTGCAAGAGTTGCCCGCCCGTCTCTCACCACTGTGCTACCCTTCACCAAGATATGGGGGTTATTAATTAAAATTGCAACACCATCGTTCTTGTTAGAATTTGACCCACTCCAAATGGAAGGGCCTTGAGTCCACAACTCCTCCCACCTCCTGTAACTTGCTAAAAAAGGTAAAGCACATTCTTGTAATAAAACGACATCTGACTTAAAAGACTTTAAAAAGGATAAAATGCTCTGTGCTCGTAAGATGGACTTCACACTTCTCACATTGATAGTGGAGAAAGTGAGTGCCATGAGCAGAATTAAAAGGTATGAACTTATCTTTTGTCTTGAGATTAAAAGGGAAACATAATTACAGAGGCAGACATTAAAAACGGATTAAAATCATGTGTTGAACTGTGTCACTAGCTCCTATCTTAACCCAGGGGGCCCGGGATCAGGAGGGCAAGTGCCTGATTCCTCAAGAGCCACAGAGGGAAACTCTTGTGACTCTTTCGGTGTCGATGTTCTTAGCTTTATGTGCAAAAAGGACACTTCATTGGGGGATTCTGAGGGCCACATACGATCCAGATCTTCCGAGGGGGAACTATCTGGATGATGCGTTACCCTCAGCTTTTTCTCCTTTTCAAATAATGGAGATCCCGCAGGCCTTTTCTGCACCTGAGCATTTGGGAGTGTACAATCAGTCTCACTCCCACTTGAAACTGTTTGGAGGGAGGAATCGGTCTCCTCCTCACTCTCTGTTTCTTGGTCTTTTCTGTCAGGGGAGGAGGGGACTTCCTGTCCCACCATGTCTGACTTTGCCTCTTTGGCCGCCCCACTTCCTCCTTCCTGTCCAGTCCCTGAGGTTGGCTGGAAATTCAAATTTCCCGCCAAAACCTCAGGCCCCGCCTCCTTGTCTCTTTGTTCCTCCATTTTCTCTTTTTGTGGGGCGGCCATCTTGTTTCCTTTCAATTTGTTGGCAAAACTCTTAGGGCAGTCTCTGTAGAGATGGTTTGTTTCTCCACAAAGATTGCACCGTCTGCCATTGGTACAATCATCAAAACTGTGACCAATTTCTCTACACTTCCCACATACTAACTCTTGGCATGCTTCAGCGAGATGCCCAACTCTGCCACACTTCCTGCACAGTTTAGGCATTCCTTGATAATGTATGTAGCCTCTGTTCTCTCCAAGCACAATCATGGAAGGCAGATGTTTCAGGCCCTGGTAGCCCCCAGCGTCTTCCCATTGTTTAATGGGAATTCGCCAGGAGCATGTCCAGATGCCATCTTCATCTAACACTTTGACAGGCTGGCCTCGAACAGTGCAAAATCTACCCAACCAGACACAAATATCATCTCCAGTCACTGTTTCATTAAACATCCTGACAATCACAGTTTTAAGTGTGTTATCCGATAGTTTCTCCACAGTGAACATGGAGAACTGGGCTTTAACTGAATCAAACCTTTGCCAAAAGTCATTAAGAAGGGCAGCAGTTTTAAAACTTACATCAAATCCTTTGTTCTGAGGCAGAGTCATCAAACAATTTAAATCATCACATTTAAAAGCTAAGGTCTTTTGGATCAGCTTCCTGGAAAAGTCCATGCGGGACATTCCCAGGAGCTTCCCCTCAACCTCCCTAAATAAAAAGCGAACGCTGTGGTGCCTCCGCACGCCGGCACGGGCAGCCGACATGATGGAGACACCAACAGCCTAAAAACCTTAAAACAACAATAAATACAACAATAAATAACCAAATAAATAACTAAAAGACCTTACCTTAAAACTTGTTGGAGCTTGAAGCAGCAGATTTCAAGAACAGATACTACACTTGATCTTAGCCAAAAGGCAGAGAAGCGATGCCGTTGCCAAGCAGTGGGGGCAGAGCCGGCAAAGGCGACGCCCATCTGGGCCGCGGTGGGTTTCGTACTTTGCCTCTAGGACCACTGCTGTCGATCAGATCGTTTGTTAAATAGTGGAGATGATTTGAAACAACCTGCTTTCGCGAACTGGTCCTGGGTTTTTCCATCGACCTCCACAAAAGCACCGCAGTACAATTCTCTGGACTCCCTAGGTCGTTCTTCATCAGGGGGGGGGAGCTCAACTTTAACATTTGGATAGTGTGACGAGTCCCTCGTTCTTCCTGCTACGGCCGGCCAGTGGGTGTGGCTGGGAGACTCATCAAGTGAACCATGTACACCCGTGCTTCCCTCTATAAAGCTTGGGCTTTGTTTGGCGTGGTGTGTTGCTTGCTCCTGGGTGCTTTGGTTTTGATTTTGGTCTTTGTTTATTTTGAGTTCCTTATTCATTTAAATGTGGTTCTGTCTGATGTTTGGTTATTGATGTGTCTGACAGAAATTGTGTTTGGTTTTGTTGATTTCTTGTTTCATATATTTTCTTATTTATGCTGATAAATCTCTTTTCGTTGCAACCTACCAAGCTGCCTATGTCCTCCGTTTCATTTGTCACGGCTTTGAGCCGGTCGTGACAATAGCGACCACGGGGTCATTTAGAAAACGGCCATGGTCGAGTGCCCCCAAAAGCCTGTCGTCCCTGAAGGAAAACTCAGAACTTTGCGAAACCAGGCGAGCGCACGCAACACCCGATTCCATAAAAGGGGCGTGCAAACACACACACGGAGCCACAGACAACGCTACGACTGTTAGAAACCACAGGTTCTCTCGGCACCACCTAATCTGCTTTCAACCAGTATGTCCAGGGGAGAGCGCGAACGCAGTCCCCCACTACCATAAATTATGCAGTCGAGATTCCCACATTTGGGGAATTCGCAGGGGTCAGCACAACCGGAGTGCAATGGCCGAGCCTCGCCCTGGGTGAACCACCTTCCTGATCATGGTGTCTCCCCTGCCAGGTAAGTATGAGTCCCCAGGCCTCCAGTCAGAGGCTACCCTATCCCTCTTTGCCGTCCTCATCAACGGTGACCCCCTCCCCCACCCCAAGCAAAGGAAGGGCGTGTCCCTTCCATTACTTGACTGCGATTTCCGTGACCATGCCTTCAAGCCGGCAAACTGCCAAGCACCTACAGGTGCTGGTCGTATGATTAGAATGTCATCAAAAAGTTGATTTCTTTCACTAATTCCTTTCAAAAAGTCAAACTTGTATATTATGTACATTGCACACAGACTGATATATTTCAAATGTTTATTTCTTTTAATTTTGATGATTATAACTGACAACTAAGGAAAATCCCAAATCCGGTATCTCAGCAAATTTAGAATATTACTTAAGACCAATACAAAGAAAGGATTTTTAGAAATCTTGGCCAACTGAAAATTATAAACATGAAAAGTATGAGCATGTGCAGCACTCAATACTTAGTTGGGGCTCCTTTTGCCTGAATTACTGCAGCAATGCGGCGTGGCATGGAGTCGATCGGTCTGTGGCACTGCTCAGGTGTTATGAGAGCCCAGGTTGCTCTGATAGTGGCCTTCAGCTCTTCTGCATTGTTGGGTCTGGCATATGGCATCTTCCTCTTCACAATACCCCGTAGATTTTCTATGGGGTTAAGGTCAGGCGAGTTTGCTGGCCAATTAAGAACAGGGATACCATGGTCCTTAAACTGGGTACTGGTAGCTTTGGCACTGTGTGCAGGTGCCAAGTCCTGTTGGGAAATGAAATCTGCATCTCCATAAAGTTGGTCAGCAGCAGGAAGCATGAAGTGCTCTAAAACTTCCTGGTATACGGCTGCGTTGACCTTGGACCTCAGAAAACACAGTGGGCCAACACCAGCAGATGACATGGCACCCCAAACCATCACTGACTGTGGAAACTTTAGGCTGGCCCTCAAGCGACGTGGATTGTGTGCCTCTCCTCTCTTCCTCCAGACTCTGGGACCCCGATTTCCAAAGGAAATGCTAAATTGACTTTCATCAGAGAACGTAACTTTGGACCACTCAGCAGCAGTCCAGTCCTTTTTGTCGAGGCGCCTCTGACGCTGTCTGTTGTTCAAGAGTGGCTTGACACAAGGAACGAGACAGCTGAAAACCATGTCTTGCATACGTCTGTGCGTAGGGGTTCTTGAAGCACTGACTCCAGCTGCAGTCCACTCTTTGTGAATCTCCCCCACATTTTTGAATGGGTTCTGTTTCACAGTCCTCTCCAGGGTGCGGTTATCCCTATTGCTAGTACACTTTTTTTTCTACCACATCTTTTCCTTCCCTTCGCCTCTCTATTAATGTGCTTGGACACAGAGCTCTGCGAACAGCCAGCCTCTTTTGCAATGACCTTTTGTGTTTTGGCCTCCTTGTGCAAGGTGTCAGTGGTCGTCTTTTGGACAACTGTCAAGTCAGCAGTCTTCCCCATGACTGTGTAGCCTACAGAACTAGACTGAGAGACCATTTAAAGGCCTTTGCAGGTGTTTTGAGTTAATTAGCTGATAAGAGTGTGTGGCACCAGGTGTCTTCAATATTGAACCTTTTCACAATATTCTAATTTTCTGATATAGTGATTTTGGGATTTTCAAAGTCAAAATGAAAAGAAATAAACATGTGAAACCTCTCAGTCTGTGTGTAATGAATGAATATGATATATACAAGTTTCACTTTTTGAAAGGAATTAGTGAAATAAATCAACTTTTTGATGACATTCTAATTATATGACCAGCACCTGTACACGAGCTGCGGTCCTTTAGACCAGTGGTTCCCATCAGTCAGGCGTGTTTGATTAGATGTCTCCCTGATCAAACACACCCGATCCAACTCATCAGCGCGTTGGTAAAGACTCCAAGACCTCAGACGGGCGCATCAGACAAGAGTGACATTCAAGACGTGCAGTGCTGGTTTGGGAACCGCTGCTTTGGAACAACGGCGACCGTTTCATAAGGGTGCGAGACGGTGCCACCCTGCCAGCCACCCCACCGCAGGTACATAGAGACTCCTTGTGAAGCTCCAGCGACATTCCCTCTGCTATTAGCCACAACGATTTGCAGTCCCCCAAAAGGGGAAGCACACCGTTCCTGGAGACACTGCAATACCAGGTCGATGCGTGGAGTGGACGGAGCAAGCCCCGGTTCCGGCTCCATGAGCCAAAAATCCATTTAATATGTAGTCAGATATTAAACTGATAAGAACAGATTTTTTTTTTTTTTATTATTTACACCAAATCTATACTTTACAACCAATTCATTGTTCAAAGATACACAATAAATTCTCTTTTAACAAATCGTCATACAATTCTCTGAACAATCAAAACCAAAACACAAATATACATCAATTTTCAAAAACCAAACAAAAACCAAAGCACAAAAAACACTGTCACTCCCTCTATCCCACCCCAACCTTCTGAAGCCCTCTCCATACCCCTCTGGTCTCCTCCTCCCCATAATACTCTTTGAAAACTTTGACCTCAGCAGACATTTTACCCAGTAAACGTAAAAACAATTTCTCTGCCCCCAAACGTGGTATCTGTTTCCTTAAACACACTGTTCTCCATTCCCAAAGAACATGCTTCCCCTCTGAAATCGTACTCCAAATTACTCTCCTCCGTTCTTTTAGAAAACTATCCAAACCCTCCCCATACAACACCAGATTCCTTGTAATGTTTGGCCCTCCCCATCCCTCCCACCATCGCTTCACTGATTTCCAAAGGGCAACAGCTCCAGGACATGCCCAAAAGACATGCTCAATTGTCTCGTCTTGACCACAACCAATCGGGCACTTTGGTGACCTGCCTGCACCATGTCTATATAACCTCTCCCTTACTGGCAACCGACCTAGAACTGTTAACCAATTCAAATCTTTGCAAAATCCAGTAAGAAATGGTGCCTGCAACCTAATCCAACCCACTCCATAAGGAGAAACAACTTTCTCCACCCCCTCCACAAGTTCATCCCTCAATCTGATATACAACTGCTTGTGCTCCAAGATCAGGGACTGCTGTAAACACCAAGGCTTCAGGGCAATGATATCTGCCACTCTCTGATAGTACTGTGGCCTATTTGTAGACCATGGCCTTGTACCCCTCCAATTGCTCAACGATCTCAAAGGAAAGGCTAGCCAGAACTGAGCTAAAAATCTAGCCTTGTGCACTGTCTCCCGGACAGCCAGAAGCGCTGCACATGAACAAAACAAAGCTTCCATTTTTAAAGGAATACATGGAACCCCCCTACCCCCTTCTTTCACTGGTCTATACATCTGCAACCTGGCTACCATTTCGGTACCATTTTTCCATAAAAAAGAAAAAATTAACTTTTCTAACTTTCTTCCATACCAAAAAGGAACTGGAAACACATAAGCTAAATAATTCAGACTAGGGAGTAAGTCTGCCTTCACCACCTCTAACCGTCCCCACAAAGATAACCCCCTTGAACTCCACTTCGCTATCTTTGCCTGCACTACTTTCATCCTTGCTTCCCAGCTTTCCTTAGCGCTATTACGTCTAGTAAACCTAACCCCTAAGATTTTCAACCCCTCTGTACAAATTTTAAAACCTCCTCTTACCTCTGTTCTACCAGCCCACTGACCAAAAAACATAACAGAGGACTTATCCACATTTACTCGCGCACCAGATATTTTACAAAACCTTTCCACTATTTTGCACACCACCTCAAAATCATAGTCCGACGTCAGAAACAGGGTCATGTCATCTGCATGAGCAGCGACTTTAGCACATACGCCCCCACCTCCTGGCAAATGTACGCCTGTAAAAGAAGGCGCAGCCCTCAAAGTTGCCAAAAGAGGTTCCAAAGACAAAACATAAAGAAGGGGGGACAGAGGACACCCCTGACGCACACCCCCTAACTGTTCCACCTTTTCTGAGAAATACCCATTTATCCCCACTCTACTGAAGGCCTTCCTGTAAAGCAGCTTTACCCAAGCCCTAAACACAGGCCCAAACCCCATACGCATTAAAGTAGCCTCCAAGAAGACATGACTAACCCTGTCAAAGGCCTTCTCTTGGTCAAGACTCAAAACTGCTAGAGGAAGCTGACGCTGCTCTGTCCAACTTATTATGTCTTTGACTAGAGCCAAATTCAAAGAAATTGACCTGCCAGGCACACCACAGGTTTGATCTGGCTGGACTACCACCCCTATAACCCTCTTAAGTCTCTCTGTCAGAACTTTTGCCAATATTTTATAATCCGTGGTTAGCAGAGTGATTGGCCTCCAATTCCCCAACTCCTCCTTCTTACCTTTCTTATACAGAAGAGACACCAGCCCTGTTCTCATTGTCTCCACCATATCACCTTTCATGAAGCATTCCTGATAGAGAGCTACCAGCTCACTTCCTATCCATGGCAGAACAAGCTCATAAAAACCTGCTGGAAGGCCTTCACATCCTGGAGCTGTGCCTTTCTTAAGTGAGGAAATTGCAGTACTTACTTCCTGCAAAGTCAAAGGCCCTTCCAGTGCTGCCCTATCCTCATCCCCTAAACTCCCCTCCAAAGCATCCAAAACACCCCCAAATGCTGTACTAGAAGGGCCCCTGTCACTAAATAACTCCCTATAAAAACTCCCAGCTACCTCCAGCATTCCCTTTACAGACGTTTCCACTCTCCCTTCCCTCCCAAAACCCTCCATATAACTCCGCCTTTGTCTTCCCCGCACTGTAGCAAAGAAGAAACTAGTAGGTTTTTCATCAAGGAGCCGCTTCCTAACACTTGACCCTTGCAAAGAGGACTTTGCTTCCTCCCAAAAGTGATCTTTCATTACCCCCTGCAGATGACTAGCCCTAGCCCATCCCTCAGTTGTTCCCAAAGCACCCTCTGTCCACAGAGACTGTAGTTCTTCTGACCACTTACATATTTTTTCCCTCCTGCTTCTTGCCTTCTCTCTGCCCCAGTTACGACAAAAGACTGCAACCCTCACCTTGAACCCCTCCCACCACTCACCGTGGGACCGAAACAAACCTTGCAAATTTTTCCACCCAGCTACCAAATTGAAAAGAACAGTGCAAAATTTCCTATCACTTAGAAAGGAAGTATTGAACCTCCACACCCCCCTCCCTCGCTTCTCCCCTTCCACCTCCACCCACACCCCCACTAAACAATGATCTGAACACCACATTGGTACTTGGGTATAGTTAAACACCTTTACATGGACTGGCAGAAAAAGATAGTCCAGTCGTGCCATCTCCTGCCTGCTGTTCCGCCAAGTGAATGTGGGCACCCGCCCTCCTGCCCCTCGAAAAGAGTCACAGAGTGAGAAACCTGCTGACAACTGGGCCAGCTCTCTGCCAGAAGCGTTGTCCAGTGACACATTAAAGTCCCCTCCCAGCACTAGCAGTTTGTTGGTATGCAAAATTGCATTCAAACAATTCAAAAACCCCTCCCGATCACCCAATTTACTTGGGGCATAAACATTAACAAAACGAAAAGATATCCCTCTCCACCTCACATCTACTACCACCACCCTTCCTGGAATGATTACAATAGCAGATTCAATAACAAAATCCCACGAATAAAATAAAATGCCCACCCCATCTGCTTTAACATTCCCCACTCCCCAAAAAGATGGACCCAAGGTCCACTCTTTAGAAAACCCCTCTACATCCTTATCATTCTCCAAGTGGCACTCTTGTAAAAACAAAACGTCATACTGCAAATCTTTAACAGAAAAAAACACAGCTGTACGCCGTTGTACCATTTTAATTCCCCTTACATTGAAAGTTGCCACTCTTATCAAACCCATAAAATAACCCTTAAACCCCCAGAACACTTTCCCTCCCACTTAGCCCTCATGTACTTCTTCCCCATCCCCATTTTTTTGTCCCCTTCTTGCCCCCCCTCCTTTTGCCTTTCTCGAAACAACCTCAGTCCATTCTCCAGATTCAGTTATCATTTCTTCCTCTTCTCCTTCCACCTCTGTTCTGTCCCCCCACTCAGTGCTTTCTTCCCCTTCATCTTTCCCCTTTTCTTCAAAACCCTCCCCCCTAATGTCCTCTCCCACAGGGTCCTGACTTGTAACATCATCCAGTTTGCTGTACTTACATCCTTTCTCCGTTACCCGGTCCTTAGGGTCCTCCCAGGCCCTGCGACAGCTTGTTCCGAGCACGGACTCTGACGAAATATCCATCTCTGATCCACCATGGACTCTCTCTCGTCGATGGGCTGATCCAGGTGCAGGTTCTAAGATTTCTTGCACTTTTTCCACCCCCAAGGCTCCAGACAAGACATCTGTAAAATCCAGCTCTGACCAAACTTGAGATGAATTCACCTGCTGTTCAGTTCCCACTTCTGTGGCCCCTTTTTCGTCTAAGGACAAAGTAATCAGGTCCCCATCATTAGAGTCTAATTGCTCATTCACAACAGCCTCCTTCTCTCCTGATACCCCCGTCTCCTGTGTCCCTTCACTTGTCAATCCTCCAGGTTGATCATCCATTACTTCAGGCAAACTGATAAGTATGGCCTCGAGGTCTGCCTGTAGATCCTCACCTTCCTTCAAAAGACCTGCATATGACCTACTCCTAGAAGGACATGTTCGATAAAGATGATCAGGCTTACCACAAAGACTGCAATGCTTCGGGGCAGGGCAGACTGAAGCAACATGATCTGCAGCACCACAAAAACGACAACGTTGTCCCTCACAATCAGCCTTAATGTGTTCTTCCCCACCACATCTCCTACAGTACATAGGCTGTCCTGGGGTAATAAAGAAAACCTCTGTTGGGCCCAATGGAAAAGGTCCCAGGCGGGTGGATTAGGGCTCCAGAGGCAGCAGGATCGAAGCGCAGCTTAACAAGGTACCGCCTTTTGCCTGTCCAGATTCCAAAGCGGTCCCTCACTCGCTCTCCTCCTTTTACTGTCTCGCAGTGTCTTGAAAGAAAGGTCAAAACCTCTCTATCTTCCACAAACGGGTTGTATAGATGAACTGTGAGTGGAATATAATCCTGGGCAAACAAAGGTTGAAGCTGCAAGCCTTCCAAGAGTTTATGTTTTTTCTTTCCCCAAGACTCAAAAAAGCTCACACAGTCCGTCAAATTGAAAAATGTCAAGTCCATAAATCCTACAGTTGAAAAATCCTGAAGACAAAACACTGAAGAAGCAGCAATGTTGAAAACTCCTTTCAAGACATCCATCACCAAGAACTCCCTCCTGAACCTTTGCTTGACAGACCGATCAGCATCTTGTAACACTCGGATTCTTACTGAATTCTTTAACCGCACCACCATGGCCGGCAAGGGTACATCCTCTCTCGGCGTAGCCATCGACACTACACTTGATCTTAGCCAAAAGGCCGAGAAGCGATGCCATTGCCAAGCAGTGGGGGCAGAGCCGGCAAAGGCGACGCCCATCTGGGCCGCGGTGGGTTTCGTACTTTGCCTCTAGGACCACTGCTGTCGATCAGATCGTTTGTTAAATAGTGGAGATGATTTGAAACAACCTGCTTTCGCGAACTGGTCCTAGGTTTTTCCATCGACCTCCACAAAAGCACCGCAGTACAATTCTCTGGACTCCCTAGGTCGTTCTTGATCAGGAGGGGGGGGGGGGGAAGCTCAATTTTAACATTTGGATAGTGTGACGAGTCCCTTGTTCTTCCTGCTACGGCCGGCCAGTGGGTGTGGCTGGGAGACTCATCAAGTGAACCATGTACACCCGTGCTTCCCTCTATAAAGCTTGGGCTTTGTTTGGCGTGGTGTGTTGCTTGCTCCTGGGTGCTTTGGTTTTGATTTTGGTCTTTGTTTGTTTATTTTGAGTTCCTTATTCATTTAAATGTGGTTCTGTCTGATGTTTGGTTATTGATGTGTCTGACAGAAATTGTGTTTGGTTTTGTTGATTTCTTGTTTCATATATTTTCTTATTTATGCTGATAAATCTCTTTTTGTTGCAACCTACCAAGCTGACTATGTCCTCCGTTTCATTTGTCACGGCTTTGAGCCGGTCGTGACAATAGCGAACACGGGGTCATTTAGAAAACGGCCATGGTCGAGTGCCCCCAAAAGCCTGTCGTCCCTGAAGGAAAACTCAGAACTTTGCGAAACCAGGCGAGCGCACGCAACACCCGATTCCATAAAAGGGGCGTGCAAACACACACGGAGCCACAGACAACGCTACGACTGTTAGAAACCACAGGTTCTCTCTGCACCACCTAATCTGCTTTCAACCAGTATGTCCAGGGGAGAGCGCGAACGCAGTCCCCCACTACCATAAATTATGCAGTCGAGATTCCCACATTTGGGGAATTCGCAGGGGTCAGCACAACCGGAGTGCAATGGCCGAGCCTCGCCCTGGGTGAACCACCTTCCTGATCATGGTGTCTCCCCTGCCAGGTAAGTATAAGTCCCCAGGCCTCCAGTCAGAGGCTACCCTATCCCTCTTTGCCGTCCTCATCAACGGTGACCCCCCTCCCCCACCCCAAGCAAAGGAAGGGCGTGTCCCTTCCATTACTTGACTGCGATTTCCGTGACCATGCCTTCAAGCCGGCAAACTGCCAAGCACCTACAGGTGCTGGTCGTATGATTAGAATGTCATCATAAAGTTGATTTCTTTCACTAATTCCTTTCAAAAAGTCAAACTTGTATATTATGTACATTGCACACAGACTGATATATTTCAAATGTTTATTTCTTTTAATTTTGATGATTATAACTGACAACTAAGGAAAATCCCAAATCCGGTATCTCAGCAAATTTAGAATATTACTTAAGACCAATACAAAGAAAGGATTTTTAGAAATCTTGGCCAACTGAAAATTATAAACATGAAAAGTATGAGCATGTGCAGCACTCAATACTTAGTTGGGGCTCCTTTTGCCTGAATTACTGCAGCAATGCGGCGTGGCATGGAGTCGATCGGTCTGTGGCACTGCTCAGGTGTTATGAGAGCCCAGGTTGCTCTGATAGTGGCCTTCAGCTCTTCTGCATTGTTGGGTCTGGCATATGGCATCTTCCTCTTCACAATACCCCGTAGATTTTCTATGGGGTTAAGGTCAGGCGAGTTTGCTGGCCAATTAAGAACAGGGATACCATGGTCCTTAAACCGGGTACTGGTAGCTTTGGCACTGTGTGCAGGTGCCAAGTCCTGTTGGGAAATGAAATCTGCATCTCCATAAAGTTGGTCAGTAGCAGGAAGCATGAAGTGCTCTAAAACTTCCTGGTATACGGCTGCGTTGACCTTGGACCTCAGAAAACACAGTGGGCCAACACCAGCAGATGACATGGCACCCCAAACCATCACTGACTGTGGAAACTTTAGGCTGGCCCTCAAGCGACGTGGATTGTGTGCCTCTCCTCTCTTCCTCCAGACTCTGGGACCCCGATTTCCAAAGGAAATGCCAAATTGACTTTCATCAGAGAACGTAACTTTGGACCACTCAGCAGCAGTCCAGTCCTTTTTGTCGAGGCGCCTCTGACGCTGTCTGTTGTTCAAGAGTGGCTTGACACAAGGAACGAGACAGCTGAAAACCATGTCTTGCATACGTCTGTGCGTAGGGGTTCTTGAAGCACTGACTCCAATATACGAAATATCCATCTCTGATCCACCATGGACTCTCTCTCGTCGATGGGCTGATCCAGGTGCAGGTTCTAAGATTTCTTGCACTTTTTCCACCCCCAAGGCTCCAGACAAGACATCTGTAAAATCCAGCTCTGACCAAACTTGAGATGAATTCACCTGCTGTTCAGTTCCCACTTCTGTGGCCCCTTTTTCGTCTAAGGACAAAGTAATCAGGTCCCCATCATTAGAGTCTAATTGCTCATTCACAACAGCCTCCTTCTCTCCTGATACCCCCGTCTCCTGTGTCCCTTCACTTGTCAATCCTCCAGGTTGATCATCCATTACTTCAGGCAAACTGATAAGTATGGCCTCGAGGTCTGCCTGTAGATCCTCACCTTCCTTCAAAAGACCTGCATATGACCTACTCCTAGAAGGACATGTTCGATAAAGATGATCAGGCTTACCACAAAGACTGCAATGCTTCGGGGCAGGGCAGACTGAAGCAACATGATCTGCAGCACCACAAAAACGACAACGTTGTCCCTCACAATCAGCCTTAATGTGTTCTTCCCCACCACATCTCCTACAGTACATAGGCTGTCCTGGGGTAATAAAGAAAACCTCTGTTGGGCCCAATGGAAAAGGTCCCAGGCGGGTGGATTAGGGCTCCAGAGGCAGCAGGATCGAAGCGCAGCTTAACAAGGTACCGCCTTTTGCCTGTCCAGATTCCAAAGCGGTCCCTCACTCGCTCTCCTCCTTTTACTGTCTCGCAGTGTCTTGAAAGAAAGGTCAAAACCTCTCTATCTTCCACAAACGGGTTGTATAGATGAACTGTGAGTGGAATATAATCCTGGGCAAACAAAGGTTGAAGCTGCAAGCCTTCCAAGAGTTTATGTTTTTTCTTTCCCCAAGACTCAAAAAAGCTCACACAGTCCGTCAAATTGAAAAATGTCAAGTCCATAAATCCTACAGTTGAAAAATCCTGAAGACAAAACACTGAAGAAGCAGCAATGTTGAAAACTCCTTTCAAGACATCCATCACCAAGAACTCCCTCCTGAACCTTTGCTTGACAGACCGATCAGCATCTTGTAACACTCGGATTCTTACTGAATTCTTTAACCGCACCACCATGGCCGGCAAGGGTACATCCTCTCTCGGCGTAGCCATCGACACTACACTTGATCTTAGCCAAAAGGCCGAGAAGCGATGCCATTGCCAAGCAGTGGGGGCAGAGCCGGCAAAGGCGACGCCCATCTGGGCCGCGGTGGGTTTCGTACTTTGCCTCTAGGACCACTGCTGTCGATCAGATCGTTTGTTAAATAGTGGAGATGATTTGAAACAACCTGCTTTCGCGAACTGGTCCTAGGTTTTTCCATCGACCTCCACAAAAGCACCGCAGTACAATTCTCTGGACTCCCTAGGTCGTTCTTGATCAGGAGGGGGGGGGGGAAGCTCAATTTTAACATTTGGATAGTGTGACGAGTCCCTTGTTCTTCCTGCTACGGCCGGCCAGTGGGTGTGGCTGGGAGACTCATCAAGTGAACCATGTACACCCGTGCTTCCCTCTATAAAGCTTGGGCTTTGTTTGGCGTGGTGTGTTGCTTGCTCCTGGGTGCTTTGGTTTTGATTTTGGTCTTTGTTTGTTTATTTTGAGTTCCTTATTCATTTAAATGTGGTTCTGTCTGATGTTTGGTTATTGATGTGTCTGACAGAAATTGTGTTTGGTTTTGTTGATTTCTTGTTTCATATATTTTCTTATTTATGCTGATAAATCTCTTTTTGTTGCAACCTACCAAGCTGACTATGTCCTCCGTTTCATTTGTCACGGCTTTGAGCCGGTCGTGACAATAGCGAACACGGGGTCATTTAGAAAACGGCCATGGTCGAGTGCCCCCAAAAGCCTGTCGTCCCTGAAGGAAAACTCAGAACTTTGCGAAACCAGGCGAGCGCACGCAACACCCGATTCCATAAAAGGGGCGTGCAAACACACACGGAGCCACAGACAACGCTACGACTGTTAGAAACCACAGGTTCTCTCTGCACCACCTAATCTGCTTTCAACCAGTATGTCCAGGGGAGAGCGCGAACGCAGTCCCCCACTACCATAAATTATGCAGTCGAGATTCCCACATTTGGGGAATTCGCAGGGGTCAGCACAACCGGAGTGCAATGGCCGAGCCTCGCCCTGGGTGAACCACCTTCCTGATCATGGTGTCTCCCCTGCCAGGTAAGTATAAGTCCCCAGGCCTCCAGTCAGAGGCTACCCTATCCCTCTTTGCCGTCCTCATCAACGGTGACCCCCCTCCCCCACCCCAAGCAAAGGAAGGGCGTGTCCCTTCCATTACTTGACTGCGATTTCCGTGACCATGCCTTCAAGCCGGCAAACTGCCAAGCACCTACAGGTGCTGGTCGTATGATTAGAATGTCATCATAAAGTTGATTTCTTTCACTAATTCCTTTCAAAAAGTCAAACTTGTATATTATGTACATTGCACACAGACTGATATATTTCAAATGTTTATTTCTTTTAATTTTGATGATTATAACTGACAACTAAGGAAAATCCCAAATCCGGTATCTCAGCAAATTTAGAATATTACTTAAGACCAATACAAAGAAAGGATTTTTAGAAATCTTGGCCAACTGAAAATTATAAACATGAAAAGTATGAGCATGTGCAGCACTCAATACTTAGTTGGGGCTCCTTTTGCCTGAATTACTGCAGCAATGCGGCGTGGCATGGAGTCGATCGGTCTGTGGCACTGCTCAGGTGTTATGAGAGCCCAGGTTGCTCTGATAGTGGCCTTCAGCTCTTCTGCATTGTTGGGTCTGGCATATGGCATCTTCCTCTTCACAATACCCCGTAGATTTTCTATGGGGTTAAGGTCAGGCGAGTTTGCTGGCCAATTAAGAACAGGGATACCATGGTCCTTAAACCGGGTACTGGTAGCTTTGGCACTGTGTGCAGGTGCCAAGTCCTGTTGGGAAATGAAATCTGCATCTCCATAAAGTTGGTCAGTAGCAGGAAGCATGAAGTGCTCTAAAACTTCCTGGTATACGGCTGCGTTGACCTTGGACCTCAGAAAACACAGTGGGCCAACACCAGCAGATGACATGGCACCCCAAACCATCACTGACTGTGGAAACTTTAGGCTGGCCCTCAAGCGACGTGGATTGTGTGCCTCTCCTCTCTTCCTCCAGACTCTGGGACCCCGATTTCCAAAGGAAATGCCAAATTGACTTTCATCAGAGAACGTAACTTTGGACCACTCAGCAGCAGTCCAGTCCTTTTTGTCGAGGCGCCTCTGACGCTGTCTGTTGTTCAAGAGTGGCTTGACACAAGGAACGAGACAGCTGAAAACCATGTCTTGCATACGTCTGTGCGTAGGGGTTCTTGAAGCACTGACTCCAGCTGCAGTCCACTCTTTGTGAATCTCCCCCACATTTTTGAATGGGTTCTGTTTCACACCCAGTCAACAATTTGATCTCACAATGATGTCACTATGAGCTCACAATATTCTCATCGTGTGGTCATAATGTGAGTGTCACAGTGAACTAAAAGTGTAACCACACAGAGCTCTCACTGTGTGCTCATACTTTGTTCACAACATGCGGTCACTGCACAATCACAGTGCACTCATACTGTGGTGGAAATATGAGGTCACATCACACTCACTGTGTGCTCATACTGTGATCACTGTGTGCTCATACTGTGGTCACTGTGTGCTCATACTGTGGTCACTGTGTGCTCATACTGTGATCACTGTGTGCTCATACTGTGATCACTGTGTGCTCATACTGTAAAATCACCATATAACACCACAATAATTGTGTTAGTTCAGTGTTATCTAAAATGATTCAGTAAACTCAAACTTTTACACCCACATTCTTTATTTCCATCAATAAAAACAATCAAACAAAAAGTCAGCTTTTTCCTTTATTTGGTTTCCTTTTCAGCCTGGTGCTGGCGGTGGACAAAACAATTTCTACTTGGCGAATACATTCCGCGTCTGGTGTTGTTCTGGTGGTTACTTTTAGCTTCTTCACCTCTATTTCATTTTGTTTGTGAAAAGACCTGACACATTCTAAAAACACAAAGAGCAAGGTGTTAACATTACAATTTCTATAGCAGCATCCAGATGCACAAACCAAAACTTAAACACTTACTTTTCAAACATGTCAGGAGCACAGGTGGCAACACCTTCTTCCCATCTTTCCCCGTTCTGTTATACAGACAGAGAACATTGTCTGACGCTATGCTTTGCTTTTTAAAGCCTGTCTCACCATCTCACCTATATTGGAGCTGCCGTGAGTATGGATGAGATAGTGTACCTGACAAAAACATACATAATATTGTCATGATTAAAATATACCAGGCTTCAACATTTCTCTTACATGGTATCTGCTGCAAAAAAATAAAAAAACAAAACTGTGGCTTTGTTGTAAAAATAAACGCTAAATTTATATAGACAGTATTATTACAACATTCAGCATATTTCCTGAGTCGTCTGATGAGTAGTCTGATTCAAGTTCTCTGGAGGAGTGTTTACTATCAGAAGTGTTTTCATTTTTTTTCTGAAGAGCCAAAATGATATTTTTTTGATTTTCTACGAGCTTTTTGTTGCTGTCTTTTCAATGCCTTAATTTTTGTTTCCAAATCCTAACAGGCCAAAAAGAACTTCTGTATTAGTAAAACATTATATGAAACACATAAATCTTTTACAATTTTTTTTTTGTTTTTGTTTGAGAGGACAACCTTAGCCACTCTCACTGATTACTGTATTTGATAATTGTTTAAGAAGTCTTCTTTGGACAATTGTTGTGTATCCTAAAGAAAGTGCGCCATAAAGTACTTTAAACTACACTTTTGTAGATCTACACTTTACATTCTTAATGATGTAGTGTTGCATCTGATGTCTGGGTAAAGTTGCTTGTTATGTTAATAAGAGGATGAATGTCAGTCACTTTGAGTTTTGGTAAATGGGAAGTGACGTTGAAGCTTTTAACATAAAACAGCTACAGTTCCGCAGATGGAAGTTGTTAAAAAACTAGTCATATAGCGTGGTGAAATAAGGCTTTTTATCTTTAATATGAGTGTCTAAGAGTAGGCGTACTTCATCTTTTTATCCAAAGAGCAATGATAGTTTACGCTATTCCACCAGTGCAGCATTCTTGCTTACTGTTGTTTTACAGCGCTTGTTAATTATTGAAATATAAGTATAAATAAAAAAATATATATATATATTGAAATATAAAGTTAGTATTGTTGTAATGATCTGACATAACAGGCCTAACAATTCACAAATACTTATATGCAAACTAGCTGCAGCTAGCAAATTTGGTGTGATTACTGAAGGTAAAATGGTTGGTGCACATATAGCATGTGTGAGCAGTACTCTGCTAAAAAAAAATAAAAAAAATAAAAAGACCAGACCAGACCACATTGCACATCTAAAAGTATGTAAATAGGCCACTCACCATTTCTGCGGTGTAACAATACCATGCACAACTTTTTATTCTTCTTTACATGTTTTATGGTGGTTGGAAGACCAGCTTAGATGGTGCATTTACCACCGCCAACTGGACCGGAGTGTGAAGCATTCACAATGAGCTCACGCTTTACACACATGTTGAGGATCACAGTATGAGGATCAGGTGAACTCACGTTGAGCTCACGCTTTACACACATGTTGAGGATCACAGTATGAGGATCAGATGAACTCACGTTGAGCTCACGCTTTACACAAGTTGAGGATCACAGTATGAGGAACAGATGAACTCACGTTGAGCTCACGCTTTACACACCTGCTGAGGATCACAGTATGAGGATCAGATGAACTCACGTTGAGCTCACGCTTAACACACATGCTGAGGATCACATTATGAGGATCAGATGAACTCACGTTGAGCTCACGCTTTACACATGCTGAGGATCACAGTATGAGGATCAGATGAACTCACGTTGAGCTCACGCTTTACACACATGCTGAGGATCACATTATGAGGATCAGATGAACTCACGTAGAGCTCACGCTTTACACATGCTGAGGATCACAGTATGAGGATCAGATGAACTCACGCTTTACACACATGTTGAGGATCACAGTATGAGGATCAGATGAACTCACGTTGAGCTCACGCTTTACACACATGTTGAGGATCACAGTATGAGGAACAGATGAACTCACGTTGAGCTCACGCTTTACACACATGCTGAGGATCACATTATGAGGAACAGATGAACTCACGTTGAGCTCACGCTTTACACACATGCTGAGGATCACAGTATGAGGATCAGATGAACTCACGTTGAGCTCACGCTTTACACACATGTTGAGGATCACAGTATGAGGATCAGATGAACTCACGTTGAGCTCACGCTTTACACACATGTTGAGGATCACAGTATGAGGATCAGATGAACTCACGTTGAGCTCACGCTTTACACACATGCTGAGGATCACAGTATGAGGATCAGATGAACTCACGTTGAGCTCACGCTTTACACACATGTTGAGGATCACAGTATGAGGATCAGATGAACTCACGTTGAGCTCACGCTTTACACACATGCTGAGGATCACAGTATGAGGATCAGATGAACTCACGTTGAGCTCACGCTTTACACACATGTTGAGGATCACAGTATGAGGATTGTGTGATGTCACTGTGATCATCGCATGATCTCATGTGTTGACTGGGCAGTCCTCTCCAGGGTGCGGTTATCCCTATTGCTAGTACACTTTTTTTTCTACCACATCTTTTCCTTCCCTTCGCCTCTCTATTAATGTGCTTGGACACAGAGCTATGCGAACAGCCAGCCTCTTTTGCAATGACCTTTTGTGTCTTGGCCTCCTTGTGCAAGGTGTCAATGGTCATCTTTTGGACAACTGTCAAGTCAGCAGTCTTCCCCATGACTGTGTAGCCTACAGAACTAGACTGAGAGACCATTTAAAGGCCTTTGCAGGTGTTTTGAGTTAATTAGCTGATAAGAGTGTGTGGCACCAGGTGTCTTCAATATTGAACCTTTTCACAATATTCTAATTTTCTGAGATAGTGAATTTGGGATTTTCCTTAGTTGTCAGTTATACTCATCAAAATGAAAAGAAATAAACATGTGAAACCTCAGTCTGTGTGTAATGAATGAATATGATATATACAAGTTTCACTTTTTGAAAGGAATTAGTGAAATAAATAAACTTTTTGATGACATTCTAATTATATGACCAGCACCTGTACACAAGCTGCGGTCCTTTACACCAGTGGTTCCCATCAGTCACGCGTGTTTGATTAGATGTCTCCCTGATCAAACACACCTGATCCAACTCATCAGCTCGTTGGTAAAGACTCCAAGACCTCAGACGGGCGCATCAGACAAGAGTGACATCCAAGACGTGCAGTGCTGGTTTGAGAAGCGCTGCTTTGGAACAACGGCGACCGTTTCATAAGGGTGCCATCCCACCGCAGGTACGTAGAGACTCCTTGTGAAGCTCCAGCGACATTCCCTTTGCTATTAGCCACAACGATTTGCAGTCCCCCAAAAGGGGAAGCACACCGTTCCTGGAGACACTGCAATACCAGGTCGTGCGTGGAGTGGACAGAGCAAGCCCCGGTTCCAGCTCCATGAGCCAAAAATCCATTTAATATGTAGTCCCCAGATAGGAGACGTGTCAGATATTAAACTGATAAGAACAGATTTTTTTTTTTTTTCTTCAATAATCATTCTTTATATACAAACATTTACATTATTTCTTTGGAACATTAACACAGGTTTCCTTTCCGATTAAAAGTTTTTGATTAGTTTTTCTTCCTTAATGCATGATACATAAAACTTTGTATAAACAGATGTGTGTAAAAGAAGAAAGGAAATAAATAAAATACAGTTGGAGTTGCTTAAAAGCCATTATTTAACCTAATAGATAGAATTGATCACGATTAAAAAATAAAAGATAAAAAAGCTCTCTTATACATGAACGGGCACAGGCGATACAATACTTTTGAGATGTCCTCATTCAGCACTCCACAACAAACACCACGACCCAACACTTTTGGGTTCAGAGGAGAACCTCTTAAACCACGGTACCGCTGCTCCCTCCAGAAGGGGGGCATCTGCAGGCAGTCAGGGCGCGTGGCCACGGGGACCTTTCCTGTGTAGCTCCGACCCCCACGTCCGAATGGCAATGCGCAGCATACTCCTGCAGCCTGTTGTTGACCAGCTGTTTCATGGCGTGCAGGGTCACCATCACATGCTTCCCCACCAGCAGGTTTCTGGAGGTCCATAGTACATCTTTGTAGCAGTTGATAGTGAGCCAGGTTTGGGTGTGCTGGGCTGGTGTCATTTTCCTCTGGCTCACTCCTCCCATTATCATGGGGTAGTCCAGTTGTTGGACCTCCCCGGCTGGCAGGCTCGGGAATTGCTGGGGGCTGGCTGTTGCCCACAGGTCCCTCGCGACACTGCACTCCCAGAGCGTATGTCTCACGGATTCCGGTGCATTACACCCTGGCAGAGGACAGATTGGATTTGTCGCCATTCCTTGGGAGTGCATCACGGCCCTGACCGGGAGGATCTCGTGAGCGGCCATCCATGCCAAGTCGCGGTGTCTTTTGTGAAGGGCCGGATGGGACACATTTTGCCACACAGTCTGGGCCTCACCAATTTTAATCCAGCGCACTGGAGTCACCTGTTCCCGTTCCTGTATGAGAGAGAGAAGGAGGCGGTGATTTGTTAAGGATTTAGCTTCTTTTTCTAAAATATGCTTATTTAAGAATTTCTTGATAAAATCATATGCTGCAGATGGCTTAAAAGCAACTGGTACTGTGTGATTGGTGGGTAAGATTTTTAAGGACCTTAAATAGGATCCCATCCAGAAACGGCTCATAGCAGCAGTTTTATTATCTGTTTTTGTGTCTAATGCATATTTCATGTGAAGTGCTGTATAGTATGCCCCTAAAAATAAATAAAAGTTTGGTATTCCTCTGCCTCCATTTCTTGGGGACTTCTTCATCTCCTCTCTTGTCAGCCATTTTCCTCCCCACACAAAGTGAAACATTTCTCTGTCCACGGATAAAAGGAACCATCTGGGGGGGGTAAAACACGGAGCAAAGCAATAAAAATAAAGGTAAAATTACAGATTTAATAATTAAAACCTTGCCTTCTATTGTCAGTTGTCTACGTCTCCAAAATCCAAATCTTTGTCTTACTTTAGCTAAAGCTTCTTGCCAGTTGCCCCTTCCTCCTCATTCTCTGTCGAATTTAATCCCTAGTATCTTTATATCAGTCTTTTTAATTTCCAGGTCAAGACTCTTTAATTCTTTAGGATCCCATGGTCCAAAACATTGTACTTGAGTTTTTGATCTATTTAGTCTAGCCCCAGACGCCCTTCCAAACCAGTCAGTCAGGTCCATAGTCCTAATAATTGATGAAACGTCAGTACATACAAGGTTCACATCGTCCATATATAAAAAGGCCTTGGCGGTCAGTCCCCCCGCCCCTGGTATTGTCAGTCCCCTGATCCATTTGTCCCTTCTCAATGCCTGCGCCAGTGGCTCAATACAGGCCACATATAAGAGGGGAGATAACGGGCATCCCTGACGGACCCCACAGTGTACGTCTACTGCTTTTGTCAAGTGCCCATTTACCAAAAACCTGCTGCTTATCCCCCTGCATAGCAGTTCCACCCAAGCTACAAATCTCCCTGGAAAACCCATCTTTAACAGTACTTGAAGTAAGTACTGGTGCGAGACCCGATCAAAAGCTTTTTCAAAATCTAAAATTAGATCTCGCATAACAGATGGTGTCTCTCATCAGAACAAGGCTGTCTGTGATATTTCTTCCAGGAACTGCGCAGTTTTGATCTGGGTGGATCAAATCCCCTAAAATGGAAGACATACGAATCATTAAAAGCTTACAAAACAAGTTACAGTCCACATTTAAAAGAGTTATTGGTCGCCAATTTTTCAAGTCAGTCCTTTCGTCTTTTTTGTGTAAAAGTGTAACAATCCCTATCCTAAAACTATCTGGCAGTTTCTCCATTTGATAAAATTCATTAAAAACAATTAAAAGGTCATTGGCTAAAATGTCCCAAAATGTCTGATAAAACTCAAGTGGAATACCATCTTCTCCAGGTGACTTTCTTTTCTTAAAATGTTTTAAACATTTCTCCATTTCAGAAAGGTTGAAATAATTTATCAAACACGTGCTATCCTTAACGGGTTTATCAAACTTCTTTTAAAATGCAGTCTTCAATCTCTTTCATACCATATAGTTCTACATAGAAATCTTCAACCACCTTTAAGATGCTTTCTGTATTTGTCATTACTGTACTTTCTTTATTTTTCAATCCCACCACTGCCCCACCTCTATTTACTATTTTACGAAAAAAATAACTTGTACATTTTTCTCCTTCTATTTCCTTTTCTCTACTTTGTAAAATGATACTCTTGCTTCTGACCTCCGATAATTCTGTCATTGACCTTTTCACTTGGCGAATGTCTTCATTAAAATCAAAGCCCTGATTGCACAGGTTAAAGTAGCGTTGCAGTCGTTTTTGCATTCCCACCATACATCTTTTCTCTTTATCTTTTTTCTTTTTTCCCGCCAGTTTAAAAAACGTCTTAGTCTTTCCCTTCACCATTTCTCACCACTGTGCATGTGAGTCATAAAAGTCTTTTAGGGTCTGCCATCGGCTGTACTGCTCCCTGTTTTCTTTTATAATCTCCAAATCTTTCAACAGGGAACAGTTCAGCCTCCAAAGCCCCCTACCTGTCATCACACCTATGGGAAGTGAAAGGGTGCAGGAAAGCATAGTGTGGTCTGAAAAGAAAATGGGGATTAATTTAGCATCAACTGGTGTAAGGTCCCTTGTAAAGACATTATCAATGCGGGAGGCTTTACTGCCATCACCACTAAACCAGGTGAATCCTTTCTCCCCAGGATGCATGGTTCTGAAACAGTCAGTCAGTTTAAAATCTTTTGTAATGCAATAAAATGGATGTTTTGTCCAATTTAAGATCTTCTCCTCTCCCTTTCCTATCATTTTTGCTTAAAATACAATTAAAATCCCCTGCTAAAATAATCGGGTCCCTTCCTAAAAGGTTGGGCTGAATGTCCTCTAAAAGGTTGTATCTATCATTCTTTTCTGTATATCCATAAATATTTAATATGTTAAAAGCCCTCCCCAAAAACGTCAAGTTGACTAAAAGAGCCAGCCCGTCTCTTAACCCTAAATCAGGCAACGTGACTCACGATTCACATAGTTTTTATTGTCTTTTTTGGGGCATAAGAACACTTTTTTTTTATTAAATCCTTTTATCATTTATCAATGCCTGGTCTGTCTCAAGTATGCTGGTCACATGATTTGCTTCAAGTTTTCAGTGATCTATTAGTCAGCCTGATCTAAATCCAACATGGCTGCCAGTGGTGGAGAACCTTCAGATTTTGATGTAGGTAATTATATATTAAACTTACTTTTCTTTTGGAAAAAAAAAATATATATTACTGCTAACATTAATTCTGAACATTGTCTTAGGGTGCTGAAGAAAGAAATTTAGTCATATGTTGTTTATGTTGTTATTTAGAACGTTTTGAAATGTATGTGACTCCTGAGTCACGTTGCCTGTTTAGGGTATAAAAAAGGGATTAACCCTAATTTTAAACATCTTTGTATTCTGAGGTAATTTTTTTTTTTTACAAATTATAAAAGTTACAGGTTAAACTGATATTAGTATGTCTAGGTGACTATATTCTAGTATTTTTAACTGCATATTTTCTTTCAGGGCTTCACACCTAGCTCATTTTATGGTAGAAGGAATGAGAGTAGAGAAAAGAGGATGCAAGTTATAGAGCAGATACCAGAAAACTCTTCAGATTCGGAGACAAGTAATGAAGATGATGAAATTTTTGTCAACCTGCAAGGAGAGTTAGACCCAGAGAATGAGAGTGACAGTTCTGCTGAGGAGGTTGAAGATGTGACAGCTCAGCAATGTAAAAGAGCCAAGAACTTTAGGTACTTCTTTCAGGAATGCGTTCTGCTGAATTGTAGCAGGCGAGAGGCCTCTGTGTGAAACAAATATAGTTCATATTTGAGGGGACATTGAGGCAGTATACAAAATAAATAAATTTTTGATTAATTTATAAAATTGTTAGTGTATTATCTAAAATATTTATTTCTTTTTTGCAGGCCTGCGCAGTTTGGGCACCATTCGCAAGAAGAGGCTGAAGGGATGCCACCTGGAAGATGACCACAAACTCAAGAGACAAGGAAGAGGCAGTTTTGATTACAGAGTGGATAATGAGGCAAAAGTGGCAATTGTAAGATGGTTTGAGAACAAAGCGGTAACACTAGCCAGCTCTTGTGCAGCTGTGAGTCCAGTGAAAGAAGTGAGGCGGTTCTCTAAAGAACAGAAGAAACGTGTTGGGGTCACGTGTCCAAACATTGTCACACAATACAATGTCCACATGGGAGGAGTAGACCTGGCTGACATGATGGTGGCCTTGTACCGTACCCCTGCAAAATCCCATCGGTGGTACATGAGTTTGTTTTGGCAGATGGCTTGACTAAAAGAGCCCGCCCGTCTCTTAATACTGTGCTCCCCTTCACCAAGATTTGTTGATTTTTTTTACCAGGACAGCAATACCATCTGCTTTATTTTCACTCCAAATAGAGGGTCCTTGTTGCCATTTGTCCTCCCAATTCTTGTAATTGTTAAAAAAAGGTAAAGCACACTCCTGTAACAAAAACACATCAGAGGGTTGTGTACTTAAAAAATTTAAAACAGTTTGTGCTCTCATTGGTGACCTCACATTTCTCACATTTAACGTAGAGATGGTGATGGTCATGAGCATTAAAACGACAATAAAAGAAGACAGATACAAGATTTTAAAATTTAAAAACAAATTATCCATTTAAAAACACATTTTCTTGTAAAACAAGTTCTTCCTGCATTTCCACACCATTGGAGGCAGGGGACTGAACATGTTTTCCTTCTGAGTCACAAGGTGAGCTCCTGGGTGTGGATGATTTCAGCTCAATCGATAGAAAAGAAATCTCATTGGCTGCTTGGCTTGGGAATAATCTATTCAGATCCTCCGATGAGGAGGAATCTGAAAATCTTACCATTTTATACTTTCCCATTTCTTTCCAAAGAGGGGAGTTTGCCACTCTCTTTTTTTTTTCCGATTGAGCACAGGGGAGTTGCTCACTTAATTGACTTTCTTGCAGTGAATCCTCTATGTCCTCCCCTACCTTTTCACTTACCTCTAAGATGTTTTCTTCTGCCTCGTCCCTTTGGTCTTCCTCCCCCTGTTGCTCCTCACTCCTTAACTCCGCCCCCTCATTACCTCTAACATCTGATCCTTCTCCACCAATCGCAGAAATTGGCGGGAGATTTGAATCTTTTTGCTCCGGGAGTAAAGCTCATTATCCTACTGATAAGAACAGATTTTTTCTTTCGAAAAGTTTTATTGTCACCATTTTTCAGTTTTCATTTTCACACACACATTTTTTCATTAACACACAAATTTAAATCAAGCCAAAAAAAGGGTACACCTGGTTAAAAGAAAAAATACATTCTTTGATAAAAGGAAAATAAAACCATAGTGTAAGTCTCGTTTAAAAGTCCATGTGTGTAGTGTGTTTAAAAGGACTGTAGGGTCTCAATCAGTAACATAAATAAATTAAGTAAAACAGACATCAAATTCATTCAATAAAAGCATGTCTATTAAGAATGTTTAAAATGTCATCTCTTGTGCAAGACCAGGGGCGAGTCCTTATCAAGTTGGTCATGCCCCACTCTCCAGGACAGGCACTCAGCCTGCCATTTCAGGGGCTCAGCAGAGATCCCCTCTCCTCTGGCCCACTGTTCCCATAGCCAGAGTGGTGAGGGTGCATCTACGGGCGGCCAGGGTCGGTGGCGGCCGGGACCTTCTCCGTGTGACCCCGGCCCCCCCATCCGAATAACGACGCGCGGCCCACCCTGCAGTGTTGATCTTATTTTCTACTCGCACACGTGGAGGGGGACCGTCACGCGTTTCCCCACCAGCAGGTTTCTGGTGGCCCAGATGGTATTCTTTATGACGTTTAGGGTGAGCCAGAGCGAGGCAAATTTTTGTTGTGTCAGCTCCTTCAAGCCCTGACCCACCCCCAGGATAGCGAGCTTGTAGTCCACCTGGGCCCCACCCGCTGGCAGGCACGGGAAAACCAGGGGGCCGGTCTTGGCCCACAGGTCCCGTGCAGCGTCGCACTCCCTGAGTAGATGATGGACGGTCTCCGGGGATTTTACATCTTTACATTACACAAGAGAGACAAGAGACTTATGGTTAGTTAAAATGGTGACATCATTCATCTCTAAAAGGTATTTCTTTAAAAAGGTCTTAATAAAACTATACTCTTTGGGCAGGTTAAAAGATACTGGGCTTCTCATATCAACAGTCTTAATGTCTTTGGATGGGGTCACAGCATATCTAATGTGAAGGGCGGTAAAACGGCTGCTTAAAAACAGGTGGGGGTCTGGGAGGCCTTTTCCACCATTTTCCGGTCTCCTCTTGACGACCTCCCTCTTCAATCTTTCCCCCTTGGACCCCCACAGGAAATAAAACACCGCCCTTTCTAGTTTCTTTAAGAATTTCCTAGGAGGGATAAAAACAGAACAGACAAGTGACATTAGAGGTAAAATGATGGCTTTAAAAATTAAAACTTTTCCTTCCAACGTCATCTGTCGTAGTCTCCAGTTTTCACGTCCACCCCCTTCCTTGTCAAATTTAACTCCTAAAATCTTAAAATCTGTCTCCTTAAAATCTACGTTAAGTCCAATTGTGTCAGTCTCGTCCCACCGTCCGAAGACTAGGGCCTCGGACTTGCTTCTGTTGAGTTTGGCGCCCGGGGCCCGACCGTACCGGTCAGTCAAGTCCATTGCTCTTCGTATGGATAAAATGTCCGTGGTTAAAACAGTTACATCATCTATGTATAGCACACACGTCGCTGTCAGTCCACCAGTTCCAAGAATGTCTAGTCCTTTTATCCATGTATCCCTTCTCAAGATCTGTGCCAGTGGCTCAATACAAGCCACATACAGAAGGGGAGATAAAGGACACCCCTGACGGACACCGCTGTGAACGTTTACAGCTTTAGATAAAAACCCATTAACAAGAATTTTGCTGACCAGATCATTGTACAGCAGTCCCACCCAGGCTATAAATCTCTCTGGAAAACCCATTTTTTGCAGTACCTGAAACAGGTACTGGTGCGAGACACGGTCAAATGCTTTTTCAAAATCTAAATTTAAGACTATTAACCGAATGTTTCTGTCTCTCGCATAACAGATGGAGTCTCTAATCAGAACTAAGCTGTCTGTTATCTTTCTTCCGGGCACAGCACAGGCTTGATCCGGGTGGATTACATCCTCTAAAACGGTCGACATTCGTGTAGCTAAAACTTTACTAAAAAGTTTACAATCGAAATTTAAAAGTGTAATAGGTCTCCAGTTTTTTAAGTCAGTCCGGTCACCTTTTTTGTAAAGTAAAGAGACTATCCCTGTTCTAAAACTGTCTGGAAGTCTGTCAAGAGTCTCAAAGTCTTTAAAAATAGTCAATAGTTCGTGAGCTAAAACATCCCAAAAGGTAATATAAAACTAGGGGGAGTCCATCTGCTCCTGGGGACTTCCCCCTCTTAAAACCTTTAAGTGCGTTTTGTATTTCTAAAATGGTAAAATCTTGGGTTAAAAGCTCATTTTTAGTATTGACTTTCTTGGTTATAAAATTTAAGACTTCCTTTACAGTGTCATTGTGTATTTCTTTGGGACTGTATAGCTCCTTTTAAAATTTCATCTGTTGTTTTAACTTCCATCTCTTCTACTTTTACACTGGTTATAGCCCCTCCCTTTGTTAATATCTTTTTAAAAAAATACCTAGTACATTTTTCACCTTCTTCTCTCTCTCTTTACTTCTTAAAAGAACTCCTTTACTTTGAAAACTGGATAAAACTGACATTACTTTTTTTAATTTATCTAATTTCGTCATTAAAATCAAAGCCTTTGTTAAAAAGATTAAAATATGTTTGTAGTCTTTTTTGCAGCCCCATCATGTGTCTCTTTTCCCTATTCTTCTTGTCCCTTCCTACTTTCATAAAAAACTGTCTTGTCCAGTCCTTTACCATCTCCCACCACTGTGTACATGTATCGTAAAAGTCTTGGAGGGTCTGCCATTGGCTGAACTGCTCCCTATATTCCTTAACTACATCCTCATCTTCTAAAAGGGAGCAGTTCAGCTTCCACAGCCCTCCCCCTACCGTCACACCCGTGGGTAGTGAAAGGGTGCAGGACAGCATTAAGTGGTCAGAAAAGAAAAGAGGGGTCACTGTTGCATCGGTCGGCGGGCAGTCCCTTGTAAAAATATAGTCGATTCGAGAGGCTTTGGCACCATCACTACTGAACCAAGTGTAGCCCTCCTCTCTTTGATGCACACTTTTAAAGCAGTCGACTAAATTAAAATCTTTAACTAAACCGATGTCTTATCGACCTTAAAATGATCTCCTACTCTCTTCCTGTCTTTTTTTGATAAAACACAGTTGAAATCCCTGCCACCACTAGGGGAGCCCTACCTAACATGTGAGGCTGCAAGTCTTCTAAAAGCTCATACCTGTCGTTTTTTCCTGTAAAACCATATACATTGAGAACATTAAAATCTATACCTAAAAAATTCAGATTTGCTAAAATAGCCCACCCTTCCCTCACCACCGTGCTGCACTTCACCAAGATATTAGGATTTTTGATTAAAATTGCAACACCATTTTTATTTTGGTTTGATCCACTCCATATGGAGGGACCAGGGCACCATAGCTCCTCCATCTTTGCATATCTAGTAGAAAAGGGCAGAGCACACTCTTGTATTAAAAACAAATCTGATTTACAAGTATTTAAAAAGGATAAAATGCTCTGTGCTCTTATAGTGGACCTCACACTTCTCACATTGATGGTTGAGATAGTGAGGGCCATGAGCAGTAAAATTAAAAAGGTATGTGACATTTAAGACATTAAAAGACTACAAAAATACAATTAAAATCATGTTATGTCTTGTTGCAAATGCCTTTCCTTTTTCCCAGCAGGACTGGGATCAGGAAGACAAATGCTCACCACCTCAGGGGCTACAGAGGAAACCTCTTGCAGCTCCTTTGGCGATGATGTTCTTAGCTTTACGTGCAAAAAGGATACCTCATTTTGGGATTCTAGGGGCCACATACGTTCCAGATCTTCCGAAATAAAACTATCTGAACGATGTGCTACCCTAGCCTTTTTCTCTTCTGTATCAAACAGAGGAGACCCTGCAGGTCTTTTTTGCACCTGAGCATTTGGGAGTGAAAACTCTGTTTATAAAGGACACCCCTGACGGACACCGCTGCAAATATTTATCGCTTTGGAAAGATGCTCATTTACAAGGATTTTGCTGACTAAACCCTCATACAGCAGTCCCACCCAAGCTATAAACCTCTCTGGAAAACCCATTTTTTGCAGTACCTGCAACAGGTACTAGTGCGAGACCCAGTCAAATGCTTTTTCAAAATCTAAATTTAAGACTATTAACCGAATGTTTCTGTCTCTCGCATAACAGATGGAGTCTCTAATCAGAACTAAGCTGTCTGTTATCTTTCTTCCGGGCACAGCACAGGCTTGATCCGGGTGGATTACATCCTCTAAAACGGTCGACATTCGTGTAGCTAAAACTTTACTAAAAAGTTTACAATCGAAATTTAAAAGTGTAATAGGTCTCCAGTTTTTTAAGTCAGTCCGGTCACCTTTTTTGTAAAGTAAAGAGACTATCCCTGTTCTAAAACTGTCTGGAAGTCTGTCAAGAGTCTCAAAGTCTTTAAAAATAGTCAATAGTTCGTGAGCTAAAACATCCCAAAAGGTAATATAAAACTAGGGGGAGTCCATCTGCTCCTGGGGACTTCCCCCTCTTAAAACCTTTAAGTGCGTTTTGTATTTCTAAAATGGTAAAATCTTGGGTTAAAAGCTCATTTTTAGTATTGACTTTCTTGGTTATAAAATTTAAGACTTCCTTTACAGTGTCATTGTGTATTTCTTTGGGACTGTATAGCTCCTTTTAAAATTTCATCTGTTGTTTTAACTTCCATCTCTTCTACTTTTACACTGGTTATAGCCCCTCCCTTTGTTAATATCTTTTTAAAAAAATACCTAGTACATTTTTCACCTTCTTCTCTCTCTCTTTACTTCTTAAAAGAACTCCTTTACTTTGAAAACTGGATAAAACTGACATTACTTTTTTTAATTTATCTAATTTCGTCATTAAAATCAAAGCCTTTGTTAAAAAGATTAAAATATGTTTGTAGTCTTTTTTGCAGCCCCATCATGTGTCTCTTTTCCCTATTCTTCTTGTCCCTTCCTACTTTCATAAAAAACTGTCTTGTCCAGTCCTTTACCATCTCCCACCACTGTGTACATGTATCGTAAAAGTCTTGGAGGGTCTGCCATTGGCTGAACTGCTCCCTATATTCCTTAACTACATCCTCATCTTCTAAAAGGGAGCAGTTCAGCTTCCACAGCCCTCCCCCTACCGTCACACCCGTGGGTAGTGAAAGGGTGCAGGACAGCATTAAGTGGTCAGAAAAGAAAAGAGGGGTCACTGTTGCATCGGTCGGCGGGCAGTCCCTTGTAAAAATATAGTCGATTCGAGAGGCTTTGGCACCATCACTACTGAACCAAGTGTAGCCCTCCTCTCTTTGATGCACACTTTTAAAGCAGTCGACTAAATTAAAATCTTTAACTAAACCGATGTCTTATCGACCTTAAAATGATCTCCTACTCTCTTCCTGTCTTTTTTTGATAAAACACAGTTGAAATCCCTGCCACCACTAGGGGAGCCCTACCTAACATGTGAGGCTGCAAGTCTTCTAAAAGCTCATACCTGTCGTTTTTTCCTGTAAAACCATATACATTGAGAACATTAAAATCTATACCTAAAAAATTCAGATTTGCTAAAATAGCCCACCCTTCCCTCACCACCGTGCTGCACTTCACCAAGATATTAGGATTTTTGATTAAAATTGCAACACCATTTTTATTTTGGTTTGATCCACTCCATATGGAGGGACCAGGGCACCATAGCTCCTCCATCTTTGCATATCTAGTAGAAAAGGGCAGAGCACACTCTTGTATTAAAAACAAATCTGATTTACAAGTATTTAAAAAGGATAAAATGCTCTGTGCTCTTATAGTGGACCTCACACTTCTCACATTGATGGTTGAGATAGTGAGGGCCATGAGCAGTAAAATTAAAAAGGTATGTGACATTTAAGACATTAAAAGACTACAAAAATACAATTAAAATCATGTTATGTCTTGTTGCAAATGCCTTTCCTTTTTCCCAGCAGGACTGGGATCAGGAAGACAAATGCTCACCACCTCAGGGGCTACAGAGGAAACCTCTTGCAGCTCCTTTGGCGATGATGTTCTTAGCTTTACGTGCAAAAAGGATACCTCATTTTGGGATTCTAGGGGCCACATACGTTCCAGATCTTCCGAAATAAAACTATCTGAACGATGTGCTACCCTAGCCTTTTTCTCTTCTGTATCAAACAGAGGAGACCCTGCAGGTCTTTTTTGCACCTGAGCATTTGGGAGTGAAAACTCTGTTTTACTCCCACTGGATTCCACACAATTATCCGAAACCGTTTCCAAAGAGGAATCTGTTTCTTCCTCTCCTTCCTTGTCTTTCTCAATGAGAAAGGGACCGCCTCCTCCTCCCTTTGTTCTTCTGTTTGCTCTGATTGTGGGGCGGCCTTTTTGTTGCCTTTAAGTTTGTTGGCAAAGCTTTTTGGGCAATCTCTGTAGAGATGGTTTGATTCTCCACACAGGTTGCACCACCTGCCATTGGTACGCTCTTCAAAAATGTGACCAATTTCTCTGCATTTCCCACATACAATTTCCTGGCATGCTTCAGCCAAATGCCCAAACTTTCCACATTTTCTGCATAATTTGGGCATGCCCTGGTAATGAATGTAGCCTCTGTTCTCACCCAGCACAATCATAGAAGGCAGATGCTTCAGGCCCTGGTAGCTCCCAGCATCTTCCCATTGTTTAATGGGAATTCGCCAGGAGCATGTCCAGTTGCCATCCTCATCTAAAACCTTGACTGGCTGGCCTCGAACCGTGCAAAATCTACCCAGCCAGACACAAATGTCCTCCCCAGTCACTGTCTCAAACATTCTAACAATCACAGTTTTAAGTGTATTATCAGATAGCTTTTCAACAGTAAACATGCAGAACTGGGATTTTACTGACAAATCTGTGCCAAAAATCATTCAGGTGGGAAACAGCTCTAAAGCTAACATCATAGCCTTTGTTCAGGGGCAGAGTCACAATACAATTCAGCTCTTCAGGTTTAAAATGTAAAGTCTTCTGGAGAAGCTTCCTGGAGAAGTCGAGACGCGACATCCCCAAGAGCCTTCCATCAACTTCTCTGAATAAAAAAATGCACGCTGTGGTGCCTCCGCAAGCCGGCACGGGCAGCCGACGTGGTTGAGGCACCAACAGCCTAAAACAAACTTTACAAATCAAAAACCAATAAATAAATAAAACCTTACCTTAAAACAGCTTGTTCGTAAAAACAGTAAAAAAAGAAAAAAACTAGCTTCTCCAACCTTCTACCAAACCAAAACGGAACAGGAAAAACATATGCTAAATAATTTAGGCTTGGAAGAAGATCAGCCTTTACAACCTCTAACCTTCCCCACAAAGACAGCCCCCTAGAGCTCCACCTTGCTATCTTCCCCCTCACTACTTTCAATCTTGCCTCCCAGTTTTCCTTAGCACTGTCTTCCCTAAAAAATCTGATTCCAAGAATTTTCAACCCATCTACACAAATAGTAAACCCTCCTCTTGCCTCTGCCTTTTCAGCCCACAAACCAAAAAACATAACTGAAGACTTACCTACATTGACTCATGCCCCAGACACCTGGCAAAACTCGTCTAAGATTCTACCAACCACCTCGAAGTCACGCTCCGAAGTTAAAAACAAGGTTGTGTCATCTGCATAAGCAGCCACTTTGGCACATATGCCTCCACCTCCAGGCAAATGGACGCCCCTAAGAGAAGTCGCCGCCTTCAAAGCCCCCAACAGAGGTTCTAAAGATAAATGTAGAGAAGGGGAGGACAAAGGACACCCCTGCCTAACTCCCCCTAACTGTTCCACCTTTCCCGTAAAATGGCCATTAATCCCTATTTTACTGAAAGCTTTCCTGTATAGCAATCTAACCCATGCTCTGAACACTGGACCAAACCGCATACGCCTCAAAATTGCTTCCAGAAAGGAATGGCTTACCCTGTCAAAAGCCTTCTCCTGATCTAAGTTCAGGATGGCTAAAGGAAGCTGCCTTAGCTCTGGTTAGAGATATAATCAGCTGGGCTGAGCAAAGATCAAGGAGACTGACCTGCCAGGTCCCACACATCTGGTCTGACTGGACAACTGCTCCTATGTACCCCTTAAGTCTCTCAGTCAAGACTTTTGCTAACACTTTATAATCTGTGGTCAGCAGAGTAATCGGCCTCCAGTTCCCTAATTCTTCCTTCTCCCCTTTCTTATACAATAATGTCACCAACCCAGTTCTCATTGTTTCAACCAGCTCCCCCTTCTTAAGAATTCCTGATACACTCCTACCAATTCCTTTCCTACCCACGGAAAAAAAACACCTCATAAAAAGCAGCTGGAAGGCCATCACATCCCGGAGCTGTACCTTTTTTCAAGGAAGCCACTGCAGAACTAACTTCTTGCAAGGTCAAAGGCCCCTCTTGTGCTTTCCTTTCCTCCTCCTTTAACCCCCCCCCCCCCCCCCCCAAAAAAAAACTTCCCGAACTCTTTAACTACAGGAGTTCTATCACTGAATAACTCTCTATAAAACCCTTCAGCCACCCCCAGCATGCCTTTCACCGATGTCTGCACCCCTCCTTCGCCCCTCAAGCCCTCAATATAACTTTTCTTTTGCCTACCCCGCACTGAGGCAAAGAAAAAGCTAGTTGGCTTTTCATCATAGAGCCGCTTCCGGATGCTTGAATCCTGCAAAAAGGACTTGGCTTCCTCACAGTAATGATTCTTCATTGCATCCTGCAGCTGCCTAGCCCTTGACCATCCCTCGGCCGTCCCCAAGGCACCACCCGTCCATAGTGCCTGGAGCTCCTCTGACCCCTTACCAACTTTTTCCCGCTTACTCCTTGCCTTCTCCCTACCCCAGTTGCGGCAAAAAAAAAAGCTACCCTCTCCTTGAACCACTCCCCCTCGTGACTGAAACAAACCTTGCAAATTCTTCCAACCTGCTACCAAATTAAAGAGAGTTATACGCAAAACCATGTCCTTCAGAAAGGAAGTATATGGAACCTCCACACCCCCCTCCCTCGCCTCACACCTCCCACGTCCACCCATACCCCCACCAAACAGTGATCTGAACACCACATAGGAATTTGAGTGTAATTGAACACCTTCACATATGACAGCAAAAAAAGATCATCCAAACGTGCTGCCTCCTACCTACTGTTTCGCCAAGTGAAGGTGGGTACCCTCCCTCCCGCCCCCCGGAAAGAATCAGTGAGCGAGAAACGTGTCAGTAACTGAGCCAGCGCATTACCAGAGGCATTATCCAAAGACACATTAAACGTTATACAACGTAAACGGGCATAAACGTTAACAAATCGTAAAAAAAGCTATCCCCCTCCACCTCACATCCACAACCACTACCCTCCCTGGGATGATAACAATAGCAGACTCAATAACAAATTTACATGAATAAAATAAGATACCCACCCCATCTGCATTAACATTCCCCGCACCCCAAAAGGAAGGCCCCATCTCCCACCCCGCAGAAAAAACAGAAACATCTTTTTTATCCTTCAAATGGCATTCTTGCAAAAAACATACATCCAAAGGTTACCTTTTTAAGGAAATAAAAATTGCCGTTCTCCTTTGTAACATTCTTAGTCCTCTTGCATTCAAAGTAGCCACCTTTAAACACACCATTTAAACAAAAAACCTTTTAAAAGGAAAAGGAAAAAAAAAAAAAACAGACAAAATCTCACAAACTTCACATGCTTCCTTTTCGCCCTAAACATTTTTTCCCCTTTCCCTTCCCCATTACTTCCGTCCATTCCCCTCCTTCATCTCCCTCACTCCCCTTCTCCCCTCCCCCCTTATCCTCCCACAAAATTGACTTGACCTTTTCCAAAACCCCTCCACCACCCCCTCTCCCATTTACCCCACTTTCCCCAACCACCCTTTCCCCAGAGTCCATCTCACCCACAGCCTCCTTACTCTGGATCCGTCTGAGAGCAGAATCTTGGACTTTACTGCACTTCCTTCCCCGATCTTCAGTCCTATCATCACCAAGCTTCCTTCTCCTTAAGCCTTGGCCCATGTCAGGCCCCATCATGCCCTGCTCCATCTCCATTACCGAGGGAAACTCCCCTTCCCCACCTGAAGACTCTGCCATCCCCATCTCCTTCTCTCCGTAAATGCCACACAGAACCTCAGCAACATCGATCTCTGACCATACTTGCGAGGAATTCATCTGAAGATCTTGTAAATCGCCTTCCTTCTCCACCACATCTCCAGTCCTTGTTTCCGCCACCTGCCTTTCAACTCCGCCACCTGCACCCACTCCTGAAGGGCTTGCCTCTTGACTCTCTCTTCTGCCTGGAACACTCATCAAAAGTCCATCAAAGTCAGCCTGCATATCCTGCCCCTCCTTAAACAGGCTGGCATACGTTTTCTGTCTACTAGGACAAGCCCGGAACAGACGATCGCCTCCTCCACAAACTGCAAGTTTTGGGTTCGGGGCAAGCCGTGGCCATGTGCTCTGCAGATCCACAAAACTGGCACCTCTGTCCTGTGCCGTCTGCTTTTACATGTCCCTGTGCGCCGCACCTCCTGCAGTAAACCGGTTGACTTGGATAGTGCAGAAAGCCCCTGCTTGAGCCAATGAAAAAGGACCCAGGTGGATGTACCAAACCATCTGGTGACGCTACGTCTGCACGCAACTTAACCAGGTATCTTCTTTTCCCAGTCCATATTCCAAATTGGTCCTTCGTACGTTCACCTCCCCTCACGTCTCACAATACCTAGCCAAGAATGTCAGGACGTCTCCATCTTCCACAAAGGGATTATACAGGTGAATTGTAAGTGGCAAGAAATCCTGAGCAAAGGCAGGGTAGAGATTCAGGCCTATTAACTGCTGTTTTTTTTTTTCTTCTCCCATGCCTCATAAAAACTAGAACAGTCTCTTAATTGGAAAAAGGTCAAATCCATAAAGCCAGAGGTTGAAAAGTCTTGTAAACAGAAAATTAAGGAAGCTGGGATGCCAAACACTTCTCTCAACACCTCAGGCACCACAAAATTTCTTCCAAATCTTCTCTTAACTTCAGCAGGTGCATCTGCCTTAACTTGTATCCGAACCATATTCTTTAGCCGCACCACCATGGTCAGCAAAGGTGTATCCTCTCTCGTTATATCCATTTGGATCAATCACACTTGATCTTAGCCAAAAGGCCAAGAAACGATGCCGTTGCCAAGCAGTGGGGGCAGAGCCGGGAAAGGCGACGCCTATCTGGGCCGCGGTGGGTTTCGTACTTTGCCTCTAGGACCCAGAGGTGGGCACAAATACATCAAAAACTATTTTGTTACAAACTACAAATACTGGCTCATGAAATGTAACAAAATAAAATACAAAATACTGATGTGAAAAATGTATTTAAATAAAATACAAGTAATTCGTATTTTGAAAATACGAAAATACTCCCACAATAATTTTAAGTCTTTTTTTTTATTACTGGAAGGTCAATAACACAAATAGTAGCAATAACACAAATATGAGAAATGTGTAAATTCAAAATGGCGAAGTAGCAAAATAAAAAAGCATGGGCATTTCACTAAATCTCTACAGGGCCTGAAATAGCTCCCTCTGTCGTAAATGGCATGTATATCTAAGTTCACATCACTGGCTAAGGGAGGGCAAACAGCCATAAATCTATATTTATGTTATGTGCACTAACAGCTTTAATGAGGAACTGTATTGAAATGTCAGTAACAGAAATAGCAGCAATAACACAACTATGCTACAAAAGAGAAAACTAAACCATTGTCATTTAGGCTAGTTGTTTTTAAGTACAACCAACTTCTCCAATAATTCAGGAGTTAATCCCCTTCTATGAGGGCGGTAGACCATGCCTGCAAAAGAAAAGAGACGCTCAACTGGTGCTGATGATGGCAGAGTGGTGTTGAATCTCACAAAGAGCAGCTTGATTAGTGGATACGAGTCCAGTGAAGCCAGGTCCTTTCTGGGGTCCTCCAGGAAGTGAAGGGTCTCTAACTCTGCTTTGCTGTGGCTAGGTAAGATCTCTGTGTCCATCTGGTTGTCGATTCCTGTTGAGAGTGAAGACAATAGAATCAGAAAAAAAAAACATTGTTATTCATATACTTTCATACACAAGGTAACAATATGACATATGAATACCTTCTCATTTAATGATTAACACCTGAAATTGCTGTTTGCTACAAGCCTTCTGAAGTGGATACATTTTCTCCTTACCTTGATCAGAGAAGACAAAGAATTCATCTTCATTCTTCTCAGTGGTGCTTTTTGATGCAGCATCACTCTCTGACAGAAGACCAAGCTCTTCAGCTGCGTGCAGAATGAGTTGATGTATCCTCTTCTTCTCACATGTTAGTCTCAAAGGCAACCACCTCATCTTGAAAAATGGATGTGTTACTGTAGCAAGGATGGCTTCGTTTACATCCATCTTAAGCTGCAGGAAGTTGCTGAACCTCTTCTCAAAGCCAGCTAAGGTAGCTTGCAAAATGTGTGAGCAGTACCGCAGGTTTGAAGCTTGCAGGTCTTGTAATTTAGCTTGGACAGCAAAGAGAGTCGGTAAAAGCTCACCATAGAAACATGCATTTTGCCCTTGAAGGCGATCTATCGAAATAGCAATAGGCTTCAACACTCTGCAATATTCATCAATGAAGTCAAGTTCCACTTCTCTGAATAATGGAAGTTGCAAGGCAGTCATGATCCCAGGAAGCTTCTCACGAAGACATGCCAACTGACTCAAGCAGTCATACAGAGAATTCCACCTGCAAATGCAAGGTGTCTTGAGTTGCTGGTCAATCAGTTGGCTTAGCATCTCAGCACTCTTTGGTCTGCCAGATGCAGTCCATAGGGCTGAGCACTTTGCCATGGTTGAGTGATTCAGTCTAGAGAGAGTTGGATGCTCTTTGATTGATTTCTTAGCATCAGTTGTTGAGACCAAACTCAGTGTGTGTGTGGCACACCTGATGTGAGGTGGTAAAATTATAGAACACCCTGATATTTCTTCTTCTTCAGGATCAATGATGACGTAGGACAGATCACATTCCTGCTCTTCAATTTCATCTTGTCAATCCGATAGTATACAGATATTAAACTCTTCAAATGCCTTTACGAAGTTGGAGGCATTATCAGTAACTGTAGCCACAATCATTTCTGTAGTCAGTCCATACTCTGTGTGAATTTCCTCCAAAAGCTCTGCTATACGGCTGTATGTATGAGGGCTGGGAAAGTGTCTGCACGCAAGAGCAGCTGATTCTCTTTCAAGTGTATCTCTATGTATCCAGTGTACAGTTACACCCATATAACTGGTCTTTTTTGTTGACCAGATATCAGCAGTTGTACAAACATGCTTTAAGTTTTTAAGTGTCTCCTTCAGGTTTGTTGTCTTTGCAGTAAATTCATCATCAATTCGTCTTCGGAGAGTTCTTCTGGACATGACACCAGCACCTGGGCAAAGTCCCTGCACTAAGTCTGTAAATTCTTTCTGTTCAACCGTGGCTAATGGGTACATTCCTTTGACAATAAAGGATGTCACAAGGGAGTCAATTTTACTTTGTGGTACTGATAGGCCAACGTTACCAAACAGAGTAGTCTGTGTCAATGATTTTTTGGCTCTCTTTTGTTGTCCACCGGTACATTCCTTTTTGTAATCGTCAAATTCCCTTAATTTCTCAGGATGCTTCCGTCTCAAATGTGTCTTAAAGTTTGATGTTGCTTGATGCGAGCCACATATGATTACTTTTTTGGTTGTGCACAGCTGACACTCAGCTTCTATCTTTCCAGTTGGAATTTGAGATACTATTTTGAAGAATGTCCCATCCAATATGGCACACTTTATCCCTGTGGTACCTTCATCTGTTGCTGTGGCAGCCTGGCACAGTTCTGATGGGTTGTGATCTTTACTCATCTCAGATGTCTTGCTATTCAAACTAAATGGTAAAAAAATATTATTGTTAGATTATCAGTTGCAATTTACACAGCCATAACTCAAATTACTACACACCAAAGAATAAGCTCTATTAATAAAACATTTAGCTAGAATGAAATCTATTCACTTTAAATCAATTACTTCTTCATAATTAATACAGGAAAATTCACACCATATTGCTTTACTGAATGTACATTAAATGAATGTCTTTAAGCCTACTACAGTAGGCCTATAGCCTGACCTTTAAAATAGATTTTGAGAGTGGTAAATATATATATTTCTCCCAAGACCCCTACCTCACTAGGTAATCAGCTCATTAGCTCAGATCAGTGGAGAACTAACATTACTGCAGAAAATGTTGGGGATAGGCTAGTACTCCAGGGGGAAAAAAATAACTGACTGAGAATTTTTGTCACAAAATCAAAATTCCATTTTAATCATAATATATATGATTAATCATTTACATTTATGCATTTGGCAGACGCTTTTATCCAAAGCGACTTACATTGCATTCAAGGTACACATTTTACATGAATGATAAAACATTGTAAAAAACATTTTACAAGGTACACATTAATCATAATATGTGTGGGTTTGTTTTACACACGACACTCTAACTGCCCTGACCGTGTATGCCTTTTCCATAGTAGAATCGCGCTGCGTGCGCAATTATTGAAAAACAATAGGATTGATGATTATTTTATACAAAATCCGAAGGAATATCAATATTTCTCATATGTAATACGTTTAAAAACGTGTAAAAACTGCAGATGGATTTTATATTGTGAACGCTTGCTTAGCATGGAGATTTCAGTGGAGTTACAAGCTTACGACGATCTCATAAGGCACAATTTTCTCTATAATGCCGTTCAGTGTGCAATATGTGTGCAGACTGTATATTTTTCACAAAACACTTTACCTTAATGCCGTTTTTAAGAGGAGCAGCGCGGCAGCGCCACTTCTTCTCCTGTGTTCAAAACTCGTTCACTTCTTGGAGGGAGCCCGGTCCAGAGCTGTTAAGGGTGTCACGTGATTTTCGTGCATCTAACCTGGACATTGCCATTGCCAAAATCAGACCGAAAATATGGCAAAATCATTTACTATGGTGATAAGCATATGGTGATTTTTCTTAAGTATTTAAGTATTTGAAATACTCTAAATAAACTCCCTCAAAATATTTTGTTACAAACTACATTTTATTTTTTCCACACCTGCAAAATACAAATTACAAAATACACTAAAGTAATTAAATTCGTATTTAAAATACATTTAATTGAAATACTGCCCATGTCTGCTAGGACCACTGCTGTCGATCAGATCGTTTGTTAAATAATGGAAGAAATCCTGAGCAAAGGCAGGGTAGAGATGCAGGCCTATTAACTGCTGGTTTTTTTTCTTCTCCCATGCCTCATAAAAACTAGAACAGTCTCTTAATTGGAAAAAGGTCAAATCCATAAAACAAGAGGTTGAAAAGTCTTGTAAACAGAAAATTAAGGAAGCTGGGATGCCAAACACTTCTCTCAACACCTCAGGCACCACAAAATTTCTTCCAAATCTTCTCTTAACTTCAGCAGGTGCATCTGCCTTAACTTGTATCCGAACCGTATTCTTTAGCCGCACCACCATGGTCAGCAAAGGTGTATCCTCTCTCGTTATATCCATTTGGATCAATCACACTTGATCTTAGCCAAAAGGCCAAGAAACAATGCCGTTGCCAAGCAGTGGGGGCAGAGCCGGGAAAGGCGACGCCTATCTGGGCCGCGGTGGGTTTCGTACTTTGCCTCTAGGACCACTGCTGTCGATCAGATCGTTTGTTAAATAATGGAGATTATTTGAAACAACCTGCTTTCGTGGACTGGTCCTAGGTTTTTCGATCAACCTCCACAAAAGCACTGCAGTACAATTCTCTGGACTTCCTAGGTCGTTCATGATCAGAAGGAAAAAAAAGCTAAACGTTAACATTTGGGCAGTGTGACGAGGCCAGCCAGTGGGTGTGGCTGGAAGACTCATCAAGTGAACCATGTACACATGTGCTTCCCTCTATTAAACTTAGGCTTTGTTTGGCATGGTGTATTGCTTGCTCCTGGGTGCTTTGGTTTTGATTTTGGTCTTTGTTTATTTTAATTTTGTTATTAATTTAAATTTGGTTCTGTCTGATGCTTGATCATTCATGTGTCTGACAGAAATTGAGTTTGGTTTTGTTAATTTCTTGTTTATATATATTCTTATTTATGTTAATAAATCTCTTTTTGTTGCAACCTTTCCATTTCAGTTGTCACAGCTTTGAGCCGGTCGTGATGTGGGGGCTCGTCTTGTCTTGTTTGGTTAAATACTACTCAGTTTCATTAATCTGATGATTAATTTTTTAGATTTTTATATTTATATATATATATATATATATATATATATATAATATATATATATATATAATTTCTTTCGGTAATATTTTTTAAATATTTGATTTTTGTAAATTTCTGGATGATAAAGTGGTTGGTTTGGCTCTTTCTGGTTGCTTTGCAGGAGTTTGGTTTCAGTAAGTATTGGCTGCTCTTTGTCAGTGGTGTAATGTAATGAAGTAATAATACTTTGTTACAGTACTTGAGTATTTTATGGGAGAATTTGTACTTTACTTGATTTTTTATATTTCTGTCAACTTTTACTCCACTACATTTCCTAAATAAAATATATACTTTTACTCCGATTCATTTCCCCACAGCATTTTCGTTACTTACTACAAAATAAAGTTGGAAGAACACAGAAGTACTCGCACAACCGCGGTTGATTTTATTTTCCGGGTTGTGTCTGTTGCTGGACTGACTGAGAAGAGTGCGCTGTCAATATACAGAGAACAGTAATATGTTTGCTGTCGAGGCTGAGAGATAGTAGTACCTCAAGCGGTTAAAACAATGTGACAAAAACACCAACTGTTTAATGTCACAATTGTTACTATTCATTTGCATTAGTTTATATCCATTTTTTCGCTGTTATGCATTTGTTATCCAGTGAAGTTGCATATTTAAACTGTATTCTCATCATGCAGCTACAGAAACATAACAAATCAGAAATGTATTCGATTTCAGTTCTTTTTTTATCGGCACTGTAACACATATTTTGATTAATCATCAAGTTTTCTAAAATAGAGACAAATAATATGTAAAAATATACATATAATAGACCTATGCTATGCCTTTGTGTGTAAAGATTGACTTAAGATTTATATGAAATGGTAACACTTTACAATACGAGTCTTGTAACATTAAATAAGGTTAATAAAAATATTGTTCATTGTTAGTTTCAACATTTACATTTTAACATTTTAAAGTTGTCTCATATTAGTTATAATGCACTATGAATTAACATGAATGTTTACATGAATTAATATATTAGTATTTTTTATATTTAAAACGTCTCGGTTACGTATGTAACCCTCGTTCCCTGAAGGAGGGAACGGAGACGTACGTCAGTAGTGACCGACGAATTGGGATATCGCTTAGAGAGCCCTATCATCTTCGTGTAAACTAAAACAAGCCAATGGAATTGGCGTGCGATATTTGCATAATGCGCACCGCCCCCGTCAGGTGTATATAAATAGGAAGCAGATGCAATCGCACTCTGTTTTTCGCTGAGGAGACAACTGGTGTCCGCGCTACAGCGAGGGTACAGAAACTGTGGCGACGGGACGTACGTCTCCGTTCCCTCCTTCAGGGAACGAGGGTTACATACGTAACCGAGACGTTCCCTTTCAGTCGGTCACGTTCGACGTACGTCAGTAGTGACCGACGAATTGGGATCCCAACTAAAGCGCCACAGTTACGAAACCCCTTCCAGTGCCCAGCGCAAGCTCAGCCGCCCATAGCACCGGCTGGCGGTGAAGGGGCGAGCTTACACCGAGAGAGTCTACTGCTGTCTAACCACTACCCACTAAGTAAACTAGACACACTGGGGAAGCGAACCCGTGAGGGACGCTGCGGAGACCACTACCTACCCCATGGGGGAGGAGTTTACGTGGGAATACACACATGGACTGGCCCGGGGGCAGTACGCATATGGAGTCCCTGGGATGGCTCCACCTGGTTAGGGGAGACTCATCTGACAGGTGACAGCAGAGCTGGCTCTGCTAAGGGAAAGACACGGACTCGGCCCGTAGGGAGTTTTAAACCGTGGAAAATACACATATGGGACCGCTCACGTAGAGGGGTCACGACATATGGGCCCCAGCCAACAGACAGCGTCAGCGACGGATGTAGGCCTGGCATCAGACACTCCGCAATGTCCGAGCCGAAGGGGGAGGCGGAGGAACTCGACAGGGTTCGCCAAGCGGGGAACGCGACTGGAGTGAAAGTATGCACGTATCCGGCCAGTGGCGGGAATGGCATTGCAAGCCGACACTTAGAGTGGGTACAACACGTCTACCGACTAGAGGATGCGAGTACACGCGAGGATACCGGCTCTACACGTAGGCTATAAAACCTAGCGAACGTGTTAGGTGTCGCCCAGCCCGCAGCTCTACAGATATCTGTCAGCGAGGCGCCATGAGCCAGCGCCCAGGAAGAGGCCACCCCTCTGGTGGAGTGGGCTCTCAACCCGAGCGGGCAAGGCACGCCCTGGGATTCGTACGCCAAGGCGATGGCATCCACTATCCAGTGGGCCATCCTCTGCTTGGAGACAGCCTTTCCCTTCTGCTGGCCTCCGTAACAGATGAAGAGCTGATCTGAGGTCCTGAAGCTTCGCGTTCTGTCCACGTAAACGCGCAGAGCGCGGACGGGACAGAGCAAAGCTAGGGCTGGGTCTGCCTCCTCCGAGGGCAGCGCTTGCAGGTTCACTACCTGATCTCTGAAGGGAGTGGTAGGAACCTTGGGCACGTATCCAGGCCGGGGTCTCAGGATGACGTGAGAAGCACCGGGCCCGAATTCTAGGCACGTTTCGTCGACCGAAAATGCATGCAGATCCCCTACCCTCTTCAGGGAAGCCAATGCAACCAGAAGAACCGTCTTAAGAGACATTAGTTTCAGGTCGACTGATTGCAAAGGTTCGAAGGGATGACCCCGGAGAGCTGTGAGAACCAGGGTCAAATCCCAAGAGGGTACGGAGGAAGGGCGAGGAGGATTCAGTCTCCTGGCCCCCCTCAGGAATCTGACGATCAGATCGTGTTTCCCCAGGGACTTACCCTCAACTGCATGGTGATGTGCGGCAATGGCGGCAACATACACCTTGAGGGTGGAGGGAGACAGCCTTCGCTCCAACCCATCTTGCAGAAAGGAAAGCACGGATCCGACCGAACATGATCGGGGGTCCTCTCGGCGAGAGGCGCACCATTCGACGAACAGGTTCCACTTCAGCGCGTAGAGATTCCTAGTAGAAGGAGCTCTAGCGGAAGTGATGGTGTCTACGACCGCTTGCGGGAGATCACTCAGAACCTCCGCATCCCGTCCAGGGACCACACGTGGAGGTTCCACAGATCGGGAGGCGGGTGCCACAGGGTGCCCCGTCTCTGAGTCAGGGTGTCCTTCCTCAGAGGAATCGGCCAGGGAGGTGCTGTCACGAGGAGAATGAGGTCTGAGAATCAGGTCCGAGTGGGCCAGTACGGAGCCACTAACAGAACCTGCTCCCCGTCCTCCCTGACCTTGCACATGAATAGTGCGAGAAGGCTCACTGGGGGAAGCGCATGTTTGCGCAGAACCGGGGGCCAGCTGTGTGCCAGGGCATCCGTGCCGAGCGTGCCGCCGGTCAGGGAATAAAACCACTGGCGGAGGGCAGTTTCCGGGGAGGCAAGCAGGACTACCTGGGCCTCGCCGAACCGCTGCCCAATCAGCTGGACCGCCTGGGGGTGGAGCCGCCACTCGCCCGCAAGTAGATGCTGCCGTGACAGCTCGTCGGCTGCACGGTTGAGCACACCTGAGACACGAGTGGCCCGAAGGGACCTCAGATCCTTCTGACTCCACAACAAGAGATGGCGGGCGAGTTGCAACATGCGACGGAAGCGTAGACCACCTTGACGGTAGGTGTACGCAACGGCCGCAATGCTTAGTGAGCGGACTAGAACGTGCTTGCCTGACAACAGCTCCTTGAAGCGGGCCAGCGCAAGACGAACCGCTAGCAACTCGAGGCAATTGGTATGCCAATGCAGCTGAGGCCCCGTCCAAAGACCTGTCACTGCATGCCCGTTGTACGTGGCCCCCCATCCCGTGGCAGAGACATCTGTGGAGACCACAGCGTGCCTGGACACTCGTTCGAGGGGTACTCCGGCCCACAGGAACGAAGGGTCCAACCACCGGATAAGGGTGCGACGGCAGCTCGGTGTCATGGGGACACGGAGCGTGCCGCACTGCCACGCCCATCTCGGGACCCGGCCGCGGAGCCAGTGTTGAAGCGGTCTCATATGAAGCAATCCGAGCGGCGTTACCGCGGCTGCAGATGCCATATGCCCCAGGAGCCTCTGAAAATCTTTCAGTGGAGCCGCTGTCCTGCACTTCAACACCGACTGGACGCGCACCTCGGTGAGACGCGCAGTCCGTGCGACCGAGTCTAGCTCGAGACCGAAACAAGAGATCCTCTACCCGGGGGCGAGTTAGCTCTTGTCCCAGTTGACCTGAAGACCCAACCGGTTGGGAGCTACAACCTTGTCGGGTAGGACTTTGTACTGACATGCCCGACCCTCGAACGCAGACCGACCTAGGAAGGGTCTGCGTCGAGGCAGAATCGAGACATGAAAGTATGCGTCCTTCAGGTCTATCGCTGCAAACCAATCCTGGGGACGGTCCAGGATTGGCCGTAGCCCACCGCCCTTTTACGGTACAATGAAGTAGGGGCTGTAAAACCCCGACTTCATATCGGCTGGAGGGACCGGCTTGATTGTACCCTTCGCCAGGAGGACAGCAATCTCCACCCGGAGAACAGGAGCACTGTCCAACGACACCTGAGTGAAGTGGACAGCCCTGAAGACCGGGGGACGCCGGGCGAACTGAATCGCATAGCCGAGTCTGATAGTACGAATGAGCCAACTGGACAGGCTGGGGAGCGTGCTCCACGCTTCCAGACACTGAGCCAGCAGGACCAAAGGCACCACAGACGCACCGGGGGTGGGGCAGCAAGGCAGAGAGGGACCCGACCCGGACGGCTTGGGGGCGGCCCGGAGTGGGGTCAGACTCTGCGAGGCAGCAGTGTGCATGGGAGACCGCGCACGGGACGCGGTCTGCACCATCACACTGCCACCTGCTGGCGAATGGGGAGGGAGCTGACAGCAGCGAGGCGGAGCCTGGCACACTGGCAGACACCCCCTGTTGTGACCTGGAGTTTGAGGAAACTGCTCCTTTTGTGGCAAAGTGGGTACCGCTGGACTCCGGAGAGCCAGCGGCGGTAGATGGACAGCCGCCACAAAATCCCCCCGGCCCTCCTCCGGGGGTGGGAGAGCAGATGGAATACTCTCCCAAAGGGCAGGAACCTTCCGCTCCAGGTCGCCCGTCTCAGGGCCGAGTTTTCCCCGACCGCTTGCCACCTGGCTGGCAGAGACGGGCTGGGCACCACGTCCGCGCCCGGCACCCTGCTGTTTGGCTGGTGTAGGCTGCTGCTTTGCCAACTTAGCAGGGGCGGAGGAAGACGCAGGCGGGCGCCCTCGGCGACGAGCGGGCTGAGGCTGAGCCACGGGCGGCTGGGTGGAGGCAGCAGCGGACCGCCGTGGCATGACATGTCTGATAGCCTCAGCCTGCTTCTGTGCAGCGGAGGACTGTTGGGCACAGCTCTCCACCGCGTCGCCGAAAAGGCCGACCGGAGACACGGGGGAATCCAGGAACCGATGTTTGTCGGTCTCCCTCATGTCTGCCAAGGTCAGCCAGAGGTGGCGTTGCTGGGCTACCAGAGTAGACATCGCCTGGCCAACAGAACGCGCTGTCACCTTCGTTGCCCGGAGGGCAAGGTCAGTGGCAGCGCGCAGCTCCCCAAGCAGCTGTTGGTCAGGACCTTCCTGGGGCATCTGCGACAGCGCTTTTGCCTGATAGACCTGCAAAAGGGCCACCGCTTGCAGGGCAGAGGCAGCCTGCCCACAGGCACTGTAAGCTTTCTCAGTCAGACCGGCTGAGAATTCACAGGCCTGGGACGGGATACGCGGCTCACCGCGCCAGCCAGTGGCCGTTGGACACAACTGCGTCGCAACAGACCGCTCGACTGGCGGGATCTTCGCGTACCCCCTGGCTAGCCCGCCGTCCAGGGAGGTGAAGGCGGACGAGGGACCAGGCCCTGTACGAGCCCCATGCGGAGCTTGCCAAGACCTGGTCACCTCATCGTGTACTTCCGGGAAGAAAGGCATTGGGGCGGGACGCTGGATTTGACCAGCGCGACCCCCCGCCAAGTACCAATTGTCCAACCGAGATGGGCCGGGACAGGGTGGAGGGTTCCACTCAAGCCCGACGCACAAGGCGGCCCGGGAGAGCACAGCCGTAAGCTCGGGATCCGACTCGGGCAACGCTACCGTCCCGGGCGGCAGCGCGTCCGAATCCTCCCCCGAGGACTCAGGCTCACCTTCCGATGCAGCGATCGACATCCGATCCGCCGCCGGCACACCAAAGGTAACGGCTGGACAGTCCGTAGAGGGCCCAGCGGAAACCAACGGTGGCACGATGGGTTGCGGTGCTGATGAGGCGGCAGGGGCCCGAGGAGCGTTTCCGCTCGGCGGGGAAGCCCTGACCGTAATCCTCCGGTCACCCTTCCTATACAGCGCCGTACCGTCATTCCGGTTCCCGGGGCCGGAAAAAACGGTCGTACGCGGCATAGGAGAGGGGACCCCCGCTTCCTGAGACTTCAGGAAGGAGAGTCTCGACCTCAGCATCGCGATAGTCATGTTCCCGCAATGGGAACATGAACCATCCACAAAAGCTGCTTCAGCGTGCAGAATGCCCAAACACGAGATGCAACGATTGTGCCCATCAGCAGGGACCAGGGAACGACCGCACCCATTAACGCACAGACGAAATGACATACTGTCAGGGTTCGTCTGTAAAGCTCTTTTAGAAGGGGAAGTCAACTCACTCGTGCTGAAGCACCCAGGGAGCGACGCGATGTGTCAGGTACACCACTCCCTGACACACCGAGGAACCGGCCCAAATCGCTACACACGCACACACTCTTTGTGTTGCTGTGAAAACAGCAGTTTTCGAGCTTATAGCTCAGCTCCTCGGAGACTCGCGACCTCGCTGAACGTGCCCTTTCACCAGCACTGAAAGCTCGCTGTAAATCCTCTTCTGAGGCAATGTTTCAGAATAAAACAAACGAAGAAAGGAGTCTTCTAAAACAGGACACCAGTGAATGGCTCCGAAGCGAAAGACAGAGTGCGATTGCATCTGCTTCCTATTTATATACACCTGACGGGGGCGGTGCGCATTATGCAAATATCGCACGCCAATTCCATTGGCTTGTTTTAGTTTACACGAAGATGATAGGGCTCTCTAAGCGATATCCCAATTCGTCGGTCACTACTGACGTACGTCGAACGTGACCGACTGAAAGGGAACTTACAATAAACATTTTGCCATTTTTTATTTCAAAGAAAAACTAAGAGTAAGAGAAAGTAAGAGAGTTAAAACTGAACACAATCTTGCTGCTCAAACTGTGTATAGGACGACCTAGATCAATTTTTTTTAGTCAACTCCAAATTCAAAAATTGCAAACCACTCCTTTAAATATTTGGGTGTAATAATCACTAAAAACCCTGAAATGTTATTAAAAGTGAATTGGAAAAAGAAAACTGATCAGCTTAAAAATTATATTATCTTTTGGAAAACGCTCCCCATGTCCATGGTAGGCAGGATTAATGGTATAAAAATGGTTGTACTTCCAAGATTTTTATTTGTATTTCAATCTATTCATTTACTTATTTACCTTTATCATTTTAAACAACTATAATATATTATAACCAGCTTCATTTGGGCAAACAAGATGGCTAGGATTACCAAGAAACACCTAAATAAACCTAAGGATCAAGGAGGGTTTGGACTTCCCAATTTTAAAGGTGCCTGAATTTATCTTGGCATAGTCAAATAACAAGAGTTCAGTACATGGAAATGACATACAGTGAGTCTCAAACTCCATTGTTTCCTCCGTCTCATTTGTTTAAAAGACCTCAGAAGAACAGGCGAATCTCAACATAACACTGACTGTTATGTAACAGTCGGGGTGTACGCCCCAATATTTGCATATGCCAGCCCATGTTCCCAACATTATGAAAGGCATTAGACAAGGGCAGCCAGTAACGTCTGGATCTGCACAGGTGAATCAACAGACTAGGTAAGCAAGCAAGAGCAATAGTGAAAAATGGCAGATGGAGCAATAATAAACTGACATGATCCATGATATCATGATATTTTTAGTGATATTTGTAAATTGTCTTTCTAAATGTTTTGTTAGCATGTTGCTAATGTACTGTTAAATGTGGTTAAAGTTACCATCATTTCTTACTGTATTCACGGAGACAAGAGCCGTCACTATTTTCATTATTAAACACTTGCAGTCTGTATAATGCATAAACACAACTACATTCTTTATAAATCTCTCCAACAGTGTAGCATTAGCCCTTAGCCACGGAGCACAGCCTCAAATTCATTCAGAATCAAATGTAAACAATATAATAGTATACAATACTCACATAATCCGACGCATGCATGCCGCATGCATGACGAACACTTTGTAAAGATCCATTTGAGGGTTATATTAGCTGTGTAAACTTTGTTTATGCACTGTTCAAGGCAAGCGCGAGCTCCGTGGGCGTGAAGCACGAGAATTAAAGGGCCAGTAGCCCTGAATCGGCTCATTTATAATGATGCCCCAAAATAGGCAGTTAAAAAAATGACAGACACATTCAGGGGACACCTTAGACTTATATTACATCTTTTTTTTAAAAGTTCTAGGGCACCTTTAATTTAAATGGTGGAGAAAGATTGGTTCGATGGAGTCAGCTGACAAGCCAGAATGGTTGGCAATTGAGGAAGCTTCTTGTAATAAGACCTCATTAATAGCGCTGCTTAATAGTCCCATTAAAATTGATGTAAAAAAATATCAATGGAAACATAGTTATTTCTAACCTAATTAAAGTGTAGAAACAAATTAAGGTATATTTGAATGTTCCAGATGGATACTCCTATTTGTAATAATCATGACAAGCTCTTTTTTCAGTAGAAACATATGGGTATTGTAACAATTCAGGATCTTTATAGGGAAGGTATTTTGTTATTTTGAACAGCTAAAACAATACTATGCTCTTGTTTCGGCACATTTTTTCTGTTATTTGCAAGTTAGAGACTTTGTTAGAAAGCATATTCCAGACTTTGAAGTTTTGAATTTGAATCCCACTTTAGAGAGAATTGTCATAGTACACCCTGGTATGAGTGGTAATGTATCAAACTTTTACAACAACACTCAGAAAATAAAACATGATTGGGAAAAGGAAATTGGTTTTGATATTCATGAAAACACATGTGGAATGAGTGCTTGAGAAATGTACATACATGTTCTGTAAATGCTAGACATAACTTGATTCAGTTCAAGATAATTCATAGGCTTCATTATTCTAAATCAAAACTTCATAAAATTTACCCCACGATATCAGCACTCTGTAACAAGTGTAAAATGACAGAAGGCACCCGGTTTCATTCTTTATGGTCATGTAGTAAAATTCAGCCATTTTGGAAAAGTAAATTTAAATTTCTTTCGGAAGTATATTCTATCAATTTGGAGCCCGAGCCTTGTATTGCCTTGACTTTTAGGAGCAGAGAATGCTTTTTATAGCAGTTATCAAACACAGGCCATTTCACTCTGTATGATGCTCGCAAAAAGGCTTATTTTACAGAAGTGGAAAGCCGATTCTGTCCCTACTTTTGAGATGTGGGCTAGGGAACTATTAAAAATGTTGAATTTGGAAGAACTGAGATTTATATTAAAGGATAAACTACCCATTTTCATTAAGATTTGGAAGCAATAAGGCTGTTCCTACAGGTGGACTGAATATATTGGTAAATATCTCCTTTAATCAAACTGTCTGATTATACATTATTTTAATTTTTGTTGTTGCCATTCACCAGGATAAAAGATTGTATATTTTCGCTCTGTTGCTCATGTACAAAAGGTTTTTGTTTGTAAAGCATGTGAAGTAACCTTCTACAATTATTGCAATGTGTGTATGTTTAATGTTTTTTTAATGTTATGTATACTCACCCTAGTGAAAAATATACTAAAATCTATTTGAAATACATTTATTTTATGCTAAAGTGTACTACAATTGCATTTACATTTGCATACTTAATGTAAATACCCTGCAATTGTACTTTTAGTATACTAAATTGGTATACTTAAAGTCTGCTAAACTGGAACAAGTATTTTTGTGTTGAGGTCCAACTAAAGATATACTTAAGTATATTTGATTGTGCTAAAGTGGGACCATTGCAAGTATACTTTAGTACAAGTATATACATCTTGCGTTCAAACTATACAGTGATCATTCTATCCTTACTAATAGTGATATTAAACACATTTTATGCTTAATATTTAGAAATAAATGAATAAATGTAAATATGCATTGTGCAATAAAGAAGAACTGCAAATAAAGTTTAATTAAAATACTTTTGTCAGTATGTTTCTAAATAGTCAACATTTGAAGCGGATCAAAACCCTTCATCAAAGTTCTAAGGACAACTTTGATTAACTTTTTTGATCCACTTCAAATGCTGACTACTGTATATTAATGTGTTTTTAGTTAGTGTGAAATAAATATAAGCCTATTTTAAATATTTTTTCACTAGGCAGACTCTGCATCCATTGCCTCTGACATGTTTTCTCACCATCACGTACTTGACTCGGAAACTCTTAAGGAAATTAACTAATAATTATGAGTTGTGCTGATGTTCATGTGCATTTTAAATACATTCTTTCTGACATGACTTGAAAACCCTGTAACTACTGAAGCTAAACCTTGACCCCCATTGGCCTGCCCCAACGTCCTACTATTGGTTGAACCACAAAGATTGATATGTTTTGAACACGCCATAAAGCCAATGCCATCACACTCACCAACACTTTTGCTAAACAACCGAACTTGCCGGAGTGCACACTATTGGGAATCTGTGTTGCAGATTTTGGCACATTCGTCAGAAGGAATCTTTAGAGTCTAGAAAGTCATTGTAGCTAAAGACACAAGTCTCACCATGTATTTCAAATCCGAGAATGATCAAATTATTTTTAGATGATGCTATATAATTTTTTAGATGAGACTTTCTTTTTGCGCAAACCACAAAAAACATGAGTTATGAACTGAAACATCTTTGTTTCTGCTAATTGGTTTTAAGGGCAGAATTTTCAAACCCAATTTTTGCCTACAACTCAGATGTAACCATGAGAAATTTGCAAATAAAGTGATTTCATTAGTTACATTTTTACTTCAGTAATTTATTTTTGTTGAAGACTATGTTGCCCTGTTATGATTAAATACAATTCAATGAACAGTATTTGAGTTCGACTTGTTTAGTATGAAAAATAGTATTGGCCTAGATAAAAGTTTACAGGAAATGTGTTCTGAGTTGCAAAAAAATAATCATAAGTAAGTTTTGGAATTTTGACATTTACCTTTTTTAATAATTTGCTCACACTTTGAATATCAGGTAGGCTATTGTTTAATTTAATTCAATAACACTTTTCACAATTTTGTATGGTTGCAAACGGATATAGGCATACATATAGAAAGTAGTTATAGTAAATATTTGTAATTATGACAAATAACGAAAACAACATATAGTCAGTTTGAAACAACAGAAAAGTAAATCATTTTAATTTATGTGTCACAAATCAATCCGCAAGACCGCCAAATCATTTAATTGTGTTTTTGTCAGGAGCAGTTGTGGTGCATTGAGAGTTGAAGTTGAAGGAATGTTACAAGCAGTTCTGCACGTTCACATTTTTTTTCATAATTGTTTTAGTGCGCGTACAAGAATAAAACTAATGTGCCGTTTATGCAATTGCTTCATGTTGTGTTAATGACAGACAATGTCAGGTAAAGGGAAGCAATCAAAATCAGGCACATAAATGTCAGGAAACACGACTCCTGGCTGCATGTCAATATCCATGGATTAGGTTTATTTGCCAAGTTGTAAGTAACACTTTCGAGCCCAACCTTTAGTGCAATTAGTTTGTTTTACTCGCGTTTTCGCAGTTTCCCCTATTAAATCCAGTCAGGCAGCAGGTTCTTTTGCCACTCAGTCCAGCTGAGGGAGCGCGTTTTCGGTGGGAAAGTGACGCCGATGCATACCCTCTATATGTGCGAGACATCACTGCCATTGTCAGAGCGCAATCAGACCTCACTAAGTGAATGCGGAACACAGTTGGACATGGTGTTTTAGAGGTGAAATATGATATAAATACTGTTCGGTTTCTCGCACAAACCAATCGTGTCGTGTCTTAAAGGTGCCCTAGAACTTTTTTTTAAAAGATGTAATATAAGTCTAAGGTGTCCCCTGAATGTGTCTGTGAAGTTTCAGCTCAAAATACCCCATAGATTTTTTTTATTCATTTTTTAACTGCCTATTTTGGGGCATAAATATGGGGCATATATGAAAATAATGACGGCTCTTGTCTCCGTGCATACAGTAAGAACGATGGTAAATTTAACCACATTTAACAGTACATTAGCAACATGCTAACGGAACATTTAGAAAGACAATTTACAAATATCACTAAAAATATCATGATATCATGAATCATATCAGTTATTATTGCTCCATCTGCCATTTTTTGCTATTGTCCTTGCTTGCTTAACTAGTCTGTTAATTCAGCTGTGCACATCCAGACATTCCACCCTTGTCTAATGCCTTTCATAATGTTGGGAACATGGGCTGGCATGTGCAAATATTGGGGGTGTACACCCCGGTGTTATGTTGAGATTCGCCTGTTTTCCGGAGGTCTTTTAAACAAATGATATTTATATAAGATGGAGGAAACAATGGAGTTTGAGACTCAGTGTATGTCTTTTCCATGTACTGAACTCTTGTTATTTAACTATGCCGAGGTAAATAAAATTTTTGAATCTAGGGCACCTTTAAGACATCAATGTGTCATCATGAGCCGCAGGGTTTAATTTGGATTTGTCTAAGCAAGTTTTATTTACTCTTATAAAAGAAGTTCCCATTGACCCACATTATACGGCTGACAGATGGCAACGGTTGGAGTTAAAAATCATCATTTGTGTTCTACTGAAGAAACAAAGTCACCTACATCTTGGATGCCCTGGGGGTAAGCAGATAAACATCATATTTTCATTTTTTGGGTGAACTATCTCTTTAATAAACTCCGCTAGTGAAAAAAATAGTATACTTAAGCACAATTTATTCGTATGTACTTTAGTATAACTAAATGTACTTGTGGCACGCTATAAATTGGTGTACTTAAAGTCTGCTAAATTGGAACAACTAATTTTGTACTAAGTGAAGTTCCTAAACGTAATTTAGGGAGGAGCGAGCCCATCTAATCTTCCAATCAACAGCCAGAGTATATAAGCAGCTGCTTACCTCTCTTCAGTCTCAGCTGTTTCAGCATCCCTCCACCTCCCCAAACTCCACCTTCAATTCAGGTACCTTGCCCTATGTAATCAAATCCTATATTTATTCACTGGGGGGTGTATCAGAGCTCGAGTTGAAGATGCTTCATCGAGCCCCTCCTCAGTGGACAGCAAGCCAAATTAGCTAAACTAATACCCTAAAGATTATATGGGCAAACAAACTCGTTAAATGCATTTTAGTTGTCCATGAGCATTGCTGAAGTTCAACTAAAGTTGGATTAAATATACTTGTTTGTGCTAAAGTGGAACTATTCCAAGTACACTTTAAATATACTCTTTTTTGAAATGCAGAATTCACTCAGCATAAACTTCAAATGTACTTTGGTGACATTATAATTGCAATTCAATTACACCGTAAGAGGGTTGAACATACATTAATATTATACTGATAACAGCTTAAGAATATGCCTTTTACAGACAGCAACAGTATACAAGTAACTTACCTATCCAGTGAACATCAGTGAGACAGTGGGAACAGATTTATACATATATTGAATTCAGGAACCAGTACGGACTGGAATTGAACCCGGGTCACGCGGGCCGTTGTCGCACAAGAGCATTCGGCTTACCTGTTGCGTCACCACACATATATAGACTATGCTAAACTAGGGTTACTTTGTGTTCTCACTATACTGTTACAAGTACAGCTGTAAGCGTGCAGACATTATTACAGTTTTTCTCAGTTGCTAAAACACTAAAATCCATTGGCTGAACAAAGTTCTCAGTTGCCTGACCTTATTTAGCTAATTGTGCAGTCTGTTGTCAATACCTTAAACCATTTCACATGGTAAAACACAATTTGTAGATCTCACTTAGACTTTTCAGAAAAAAACTCTAAACACATTCTCATTCTCAAAACACATTCTGCACTCTAATGCACATGTCATCCATACTGGTAAACACAAGTGGCAACAATCAAATACAAATAAAGAGCACATCTCAATGATTGAACACAACCACTCAAAATTGATGTAACCTTTTTCAAATTATGTGACACAACCAATATAGGTTGTTTAAGGTGGTAAGGAGAAAGTCTGAGAATGGATAGAAGAAACAATGTGAGAGGACAAGGACGTGAGTATGTGAGGTGGGCAACGAGGAGGAAGAGAAGGAGGGCAAGAAAGAGGAAGAGGAGGAAGAAGAAGAGGAGGGAAAGAAAGAGGAGGAGGATGGCATGAACGAGGAAGAGGTTTTGTAAAGTGCTTGAAGATGAGGTTTTGTGTTTAATGTGTAGTGAACACATTCTAGGGCCCAGTTTATGGCCGGCCCCTCTCTGTCCGTAACAGCGGACAAAGGCTTGCTACATTTTGATTGGATCTTGGAGGCCTAACACAAACAAACTGTCCTACGCCATCAGATAAAGTTGGAAGGACAACATCCAGACCTCACTTAGAGGGTAAGAAGACGACCTCTTGTACCAAGCCTGGGAAGGACAAGACTTCTCATTGGTCCACAGGCAGTTACTGCCCTTCACCCATCTAGACACTACTTCCTAAGGTTGGCCAGGGACTGCCATAAAAATTCCTTGGGACCTTAGCAGCATTGGGTGAAACAAAGAGAGATCACAAAGATCCATCCGAATCCATTCAAAACTATGTTTGAAAACTACAGTTCATTTCATCCATTTCATACTTATTCACAGAAATAAGTATTCTCAGTGATAGCTATTTGTAGTGCAATATCTGACGCAAATTCAGCTGTTAATGTACAATCGAATGACAGTTCAATCTTTTTCCATCATGTTTAGTCTCTATTTGTTTAGAATTGCCAAAGGTATTCTGGTGGTGGTTTGGAAAGTGAGAAATTCATTGGTAAACTTTAAAGACACTGTAAAGACTTCCAACTTTGTGCTTTATGCAAATGAGTTCCACAGGGGAGAGAAGGGTGGGCCACACTGTGTGTGTCCCCTCTGATGCCAGCTCCCAATCACAGCACTCGAATGGAGAAGCGCCAAATTGCAATCTCCTCCTCATCGGAAAACGATAAAGGTACCCTTTCAACAGATACATTGTTCTGAGTCTCCCATCGTATGAGACACAACAAATACACGGTTCTGGGTCTCAACTCTTAAGGAGTGAGACATTAACAGATATTGTTCTGAGTCCCAGCTTGTGAAGCTGACACACAACAGATACATCGTTCTGAGTCTGCCCTGCGAAGGGAGAAGACATAACAGATATACCGTTCTGAACCTCTGGTCCATCCAGAAGAGACAACAACAGATCCCATGATCTGAGCCTACAGCTTGTGAGGCAGCAACAGAGACGACCACATTCTGAGCCTCTAGCCTGCGAGGAAAGAGACATTGACAAACACTACGTTCAGAGTTTCCGTCCAGCGAGACAGTAACGACATCTGCAACAAGGTTAAGCTCAGGAGAGCAAACCTTCACTTCAAGGTACCTTCGTCTGCATGTTCCAGATTGTTAAGGACCTTCTGCACCTACAGTACACTAGGGCCTCATCTGCGTGTTCCAGATTTTAGGACCCTTTGGTGCTCCAGGAGACCAGCATCCCACAGAGCTTCATGTTCAAGACTGTTGAAACTTGATTCTGGCTCCTCTCCCCACTGCATCGTCACCCAGCACAACCAGTGGAAGATGTCACTGTCATCGCACTCGACCAAGTGGAACGTAAATATCACTTAACCAAACCTTTTTCCAGAGACCTTGGCATTGTTGTATATTATCAGTATATAATTTCCTAATTTCCACTAGATGTAATATAGCTGATGTTAGTTAATAACAAATAATCTTTCGTTTATTTGTTTAGCGCATAATAAGGCGCGCCACCTTATTATTTTCAGAAAAACAGTTTATCTTTCCATAAGATAACGTAACTCTTCCATAGCCACACTCAACTTAATCAAAAATGTATTTTATGCACTTCATTCCTTTATCATTCATTGTATTCATTTAGTAGTTGTGTTATTTATTCTAGTTTATCTTTTTGTTAATACAATTTATTTTATTACACTTGTGCCTTCCTTGTGCTGATAATACAGAAAATTCTCTACAAGTTAGCAATATCACCAATCTTTCAAATAAATCAGCTGACCCCTTTACATAAATTCTAAATGAATGAAAAGCCCCTGTTGAGAGTGTTCTCATACTGCCAAGGTAAAATCCCTTGACTGGTGCCCTGAACTAGGGAAAAAGTGGGAAGTGGTCATCTGATGTACTCATGACCACACCTTAAGAGACGTGTGATCCAAAAATCACAACATCAGCGGTGATTGAGTACCAATCCCTATTTTACTTCGCGTCCTTGGATGGACAAAGTAAAAATCACTACAAATGGTTTCAGAAATTGTGTTTTAGCAATTGAGAAAAACTGTAATGACAAATATTAATGACAGCACAAATTATATGGGTTAAAAGACTGTGAATCGCCGACAAAATTATTAATATAGACACAGTAAGTGGTGCGTGAAAATAAAGATGAAATGGCCTGTTGCTATACAACACCAACGTGCATTAAACTTTAAACTGTTGAAGAAATAAAACCATTAGACACAACAATAAATATCAAGAATGTTTTGCTTCCCTTTTACCTGACATTATTCTTGTGCACACAGTAAAGGGCCAATACATAGTATTCAACAAAAATTAATTACTAAAGTAAAAGTGTAACAAATGAAATCATTTTATAGCCAAATATCTCAGGCCAGTTGTTCAAAAAGTTTAATCTGGATTTGGAAATCCCATGTTTTGCTATTCAGGATCAGGTAATCCATCTTACTTTTGTGCTGGTTTTTCAAAGAAAAATTGGATTGGATCACCCTGATCCAGATACACACTTTTCCAGATCAGACCAAATCTGCATTACCAGTGCTTTACGGAGCCCCTAAAGGGACATGTTGATAGAAAGAATATGGGTTTTGAATTAAATATAATATTTTTGTTGGATATTTACAGCTGTAGGGGGTTGTTTTATGGCACCAAAATCTTTTTTACTTTACAGTAGGTAACCGAAAGGCTAAATATGTAGGCTAATGTCTACTTCTAATTTATTTAACAGTTAAACTAATCGAGCAAAAAAAAAAAAAAAAAACATGTGTATGTATATTACATGAAAATGTAATATAAATGTTGTATTTTTTGTATAGTTTTAAAGTTTTACTACATTTTCCTCCTGGAATCCACCTTGAAATCCTACCCTCTGTTGGGATCAGGATAATTCTGTTTTTTTTTGGATCAAAGTTATCCAAATCCTACTGACAAGTTTTGAACAACACAAATTGAAGGTTTGATCCAGATTAAAACTAGGACTGGATTCCGTGATCTAATCTGATTTCAGAATCCCTTTTTCCTTTTGAACAACCCATTTTCAAGATTTGATCCAATCCAATGGCCGAAATCCGATCAGATTACTTTTGAACAACTGGCCCCTCATGGTTACATCTGAGCTGTAGGCAAAAGTTGGGTTTGAAAATTCTGCCCTTACAGCCAATTAGCAAAAGCAAACTAGATGTTTCAGTTCATACCTCATGTTTTCTGTGGTTTGCACAAAAAGAGAGTCTCATCTAAAAAAATATATAGCATCATTTAAAAATAATTTGATCATTCTCGGATTTTAAATACAAAGTGAGACTTGTGTCTTTAGCTACAATGACTTTCTAAACTCTAAAGTTTCCTTCTGACAAGTGCCAAAATCTGCAACACAGATTCCCAATAGTGTGCATTCCAGCAAGTTTGGTTGTTTAGCAAAAGTACAGCAAAACCGATTGTTGGTGAGTGTGAGTGTGATGGCATTGGCTTTATGGTGTGTTCAAAACATATCAATCATTGTGGTTCAACCAATAGTAGGATGTCGGGGCAGGCTTCAGCAGTTACAGTGTTTTCAAGTCATGTCAGAAAGAATGTATTTAAAATGCACATGAACATCAGCACAACTCATAATTATGAGTTTAGGTAATATTCAGTCCTTAAGAGTTTCCAAGTTTAGTACGCGATGGTGAGAAAACTTGTCAGAGGCAATGGATGCAGAGTCTGTCCTAGTGAAAAAACCCTACCAAAATGTATTTAAAATAGGCCTACATTCATTTCACACTAACTAAAAACGCATTAATACAGAAGTCAGCATTTGAAGTGGATCAAAAGAGTTAATTAAATTTGTCCTTAGAAGGAGGTTTTAGGACAACTTTGATAAAGGGTTTTGATCCGCTTCAAATGTTGACTATTTACAGACATACTGACATAAATATTTTAACTTTATTTACAGTTCTTCTGTATTGCACAATGCATATTTTAAAATATTAAGCCTAAAATGTGTTTAATATCACTAAGGATAGTATGATCACTGTATATTTTGAATGCAAGATACATATACTTGTACTAAAGTATACTTGCAATAGTTCCACTTTAGCACAGTCAAATATACTTAAGTATATCTTTAGTTGGACCTCAACACAAAAATACTTGTTCCAGTTTCAGTTTAGCAGACTTTAAGTATACCAATTTAGTAGACTATGCTTGGGTGTAACTCCGACTAATGGCTTGATAGAACTTAGCCAACAGGACTCTGTCTAGCCGGAGTCAGAACCTGCCAAGAGAACCCCCAAAAGAAAATTAACCACGACAAATAGGTACAAGAATACTAAAAATAGACCATGTCATGCAATGCCATTGCAGAAGGGAAAATGTCAGGCTGTTGTTTTATCTAACATTATGGAGCATGGCAAGCAAACTTTGGAATAAAAGGGGAATTGGAACGAGGATCAAGATCAGCGTGGCGTATCCGAGATGGCGAGAGCTTTGCGATGAACTTTGACAGAGATGCCACTCTTGCACATTAATAGAAAGGAAGCAAAAGTACATAAAGTGAATTAATGTTATGGAGCACAACACGATGAATGTAAGAATAGCATTAGTATGATATTAAAATCTAATCTAGCTACGGTCAACAGACTAAAAAATAGAATGGCATTACGACTGTAAACGCTCAAAAGCATTTTAGAATGATAGTATGACGTTAGACCACGTAAAACAACACTGCGTTACATCACAATTTTGATTTGTAAAATACTGACAGGTATGGAGTAGTATTTCAGTAGAATGAATGGTCCTCATTCTTTAGCTAACCCCTGGGACTCATGTGGCATCAGTCTCTCGTTAGCAATCATGCCTGTGATTTCATACCGAGATTGTGCCTTGGCACAGCTTAATTAGGCTATACATTCTATGTGAAGACTATGCAATTAACATTTAAATTATTAATTTCCTGATTACGATCATCTGGGTGTGTGTTGCTTTAAGGTTTAAACCATGATTGGAGTTTCCCCGAGCCTTGCAACGATAGAGCCGATTATTGTACGCAATCCTTTATTTTATGCTTTTCTTCAACGAATGGTACCTGTGTCATGTGACGTGGATCATTAACGTGCTAAAAGTTACAATGCGAACGAGCACAACGAGCGCTCACGTTGAACAACAACTCACTCTGTCTCTAACAGTTCGATTGCATAATACTGCTTATTATGTAGCCCTATGTGTAAAGACAGAGCAAAAGATTAGCCTACGATTCTACACTCAATCGACATCAAAGTGCAAAAAACTATGAAAATACTTATCACTGAGATAATGGCTGATCTGTAGTGATAAATGAATGATGTTTTTTTAACAAAATTCTTCTTCTTCTGGATTTAATGGCGGTTGGCAGACCAACTTAAATGGTGCATACCCGCCACCTACTGGATAGGAGTGTGGAGCGCATAATGGTTGGGAAGTTTGAAAACAATAATAAAAAAAATTAAAAAAAAATTGTTACAACTGTATCCTAAATTCTATCGATCTTGTTTGTTTTAAGAAAATAATTAACTCATGAAATATCCTAGACTGTTTTGTATAATTACCTAACAGAACCTGAAGAGACAAATTATTTATACCAAAAGATCTTAAAACTTGAATTAGTTTAAATCTTGCTCCTTCATATGCATCACACTCTATAAGAACATGCTCTACTGATTCTGCTTTACCACATTTATCGCAATTTCCATTTTCATGTTTTTCCATTTTATACAGACCCTGATTTAATGAACAATGTCCAAGACGCATTCTTGACATTAAAACATCTTCTTTCCTGTTACCAAATTTTCTTCTTTCTAGCCCTACTTTCTCTTGAATATGATTAAAGTGTCTACCTTTTATTCCACTATCCCACTCCTTCTGCCATTTCTTTCTTATTTCATTTGCAATTAACCCTTTTACTTCTACTTTACTCATTGATACTTTAATGTCAATTTGTGCATGTTTCAAAGCCTGTTTAGCCAGATGGTCTGCCTCCTCATTTCCTTCCACACCCATATGTGATGGAACCCACAAGAAATTTACCATAATTCCAGATTGTCTTATTATGAATAGACTCTGCATCACTTCAAATATCATATCTTGTCTCGCTGTTGATATTCCACTTAATAGGCTATTTAAAATTGAAAGGTAGTCTGTACAAATTACTGTTCTAGTTGGTTCTACTTCTTCTATCCACTGGAGTGCTAAAAATATTGCAATTATCTCTGTAGTAAAAACAGATACATGATCTGAAATTATTTTAGATATTTTAACATTGAATTGGGGAATATAGACTGCAGATGCTGTTGTTCCAAATTCAGGATCTTTAGAGCCATCCGTATATATTTGTAATATGTTATAATATGATTGTTCAATGTATTTCTGCACTGTTGTTGTTAACATAATTCTTTCTTCATGCTTTTCTTTATATAACTGAATGTCAACTACTGGCATAGGGAAAAACCAAGGAGGAATTGCTGAAGTTGCCAAAGAAGGAGCAATATTGATGTCACTAATTCCCATATTCTGTGCCTCCTCATTAGCAGTCCATCCAAAACTTAACAGTTTTTTACACTCATATTCTCAGCAATCCTTCAGAACTTTCTTAACTGGATGACTATCCAAGTGTCCCTTTACATTAATCTAGTATCTCATCCTTAATTTGAGCCTTCGAATTAACAAACGGGCATGAAAACAGGTCAGGGGTGAAAAAGGTGAGAAGGATATTACCCCCCTAGGGGGGTCCGGGGGCATGCTCCCCCAGAAGAAAAATTTAAATATTCCACATTTTAAAGCATCAATCTGATGCATTTTGAGATGGTTTTTTGCCAACCTGGGGAGAGCTGGAGAAACTTAACTTCAGCCATGAGTCAAAAATTATTATGGCCTCCTTTCTAAGTATTATGCAAGCCATTTCATGCCAGCCTGTCACTGGGTCTAACATTTACAGTATATTTGGGGGAAGAACCTAGCGCTATGATTAGTCGAACTCTTCTTCTTTTGCTGTTGCTTGATTTGTGGACTGCGCGTGCACAGAGGCGTCACCAAGTTTTTGCGTAGTTTAGAGTGACAAATCGTACCAGCGTACTTTGAAGTCAAAATACGTGTCCGCTACGCAAATTGCGTACAGGTTGGCAGGTCTACTTAGTAGAATGGTGGACCACTTTACCTTCTGCCTTGTCAGTCCCCTCACCTCAAAATCTAATTCCTCAAAAACGGTAGCATTAGCTAATAATTTTCCACCTGAGCTTTAGCTAGCTGGCTAACGTTGTGTTCTCTCCTGCTGTGTTCAGTGACTCAATTCATCAAGCTGTAGCTAACGTTAGCTAAGTCTATGTCAACAGAGCTCCTGGGTAACTTATATACCAGAAAATATTAAAATTATTGAAACCATTCAGGGCTCAACGCTAAGGATTTTTTCTGCTGGCCCAGTTGGGCTGGCCCGAAATTTTCCAGGCCCCACAACAAAAAAAATTAATAAATGTAAAAGACAAGAAAATGGGCCTATAAAATAAGCATAGTTATTGTTTTCATTGTTTTTGATAAATTTAACCTAAGGTTATGACACCAAAAGCTACTACATTTATTTTAAATATTATTAGACAAATAAACAGTAAGTAGTAAAATAGTAACAAATAATCAAATTACGAGTAATAGCACAAATAAATACAACAGAACAAACATATAAATTAAATGGTGCTTTTCAAGTTTTTTATGTAGGTTTAAACAGACGATTTTCAGGTACAGAAATTGTAATCTAATGTATAACTATAGATAACTTTATTAAAATTAATCAAGAGCAGTTACAGATGCATAAAAATGTTTTTAATGTTCAAAATATAAAACGTTAAATAATGTGATTTGAAATTTTTAAAAATGAAGACACTTTAAATGTGAAATTTAACCCGCCAGTAGGTGGCAGCGAATCACTGTTAATGAGCGAATCGTTGAGATTCAACTGATTGAATCTCAAAGACGCAAAACAATTCTGTGGACTTTGGAACTATTTTCGTTGGTGAAATACATCGAATAAGACGATTTGGTGTTTAAAATGTAAGTCACTTGATATTAAGTTCTTGTTCATTAAACTGTATGCTGAATAAAATCAATATATCACATTTGTAATCATGCTAATATTTGGAGAAAAACGGAGATCTTTGTGTAATATTGATTAACTTTATTAAATTATATATGAAATATATACAGGGGCATTTTTGCCCCTTATCTTGAATTTTGGGGGCATTTTAATAGACTAAATCACGCAGTGAAAGCGTACACTTTAATATAAGCACACACTACTCTAACCGTAGGTAACAATGCTGTGTCTAGTAACGTTAGACTGGTTTTGTAAAGTGAGGGACATACTCGATAATTTCAGATCGTTAAATCAACAATTAGCCTATGATATTATTGTCGATAACGCACACCCTACAGCACTGGACTACGGTAAAGTTGGTTTTATATTCGCACATTCGGACTTCCGCGTTTAAGGTTTGTCTAATTAAATGTGCTTTGAAGTGAATATTTGCAAATACAAAGCATGGCATGCTATTGACAACTAACTATTCTCAACCTGTACATTTTCCAGAATCGAACAAAACGGCCATATATTGTTTAATCGCTTACTTACTTGCTGAATGTCTGCTGAATGTCCAATGTTGTGCGGAAAACCACATAGGGAGTGTCTCAAAAGTTCGATATTGTTTTATTTTGTGCAAACAGATAACTACATTTTATCCAACTATGTACAATATAGAATATAGATATTTTTCTGTTTCTGTTTCTATACCTACAGCCCATGTATTGCTATTTTATTCACCCCTGTTTTTCTGGTTTGAAGTGGTAATAAAAACAGTGTTCTCCACGTGTTAAATAAAATGAATGGCTAAACTTCTAAACTATCTTTTATGTTTTTCTGTTGTATGACACCTTCATTTAACAATAAACTCTCACAATATCACAAATCATGTGCATTGACGGATTACAGTCCTGCAGAGTTATCACTGTCCATGGTACTGAATCAATCAGATTATTGACAAGCATTCACAAAGTATAACGGCAAACAGGATGTTTAACTTGGGTGAACACTTCAAAAAGTAGTGTAAAAACTTTTTTTCAAGATGGTTTACTGGACATTTATGAGAAAGGTGGGGTACCACAATGTTTATTCACCCAATTTGTACTGCATTTAAAAAAAGTAATATGTGATCATAAAGATGTTACTACTTTTACAAATTATATTTGTATATCCTTTTTTTTTTTTATGAACACATCTATATTGAAATATTACAAAATCTGAACATATTACAAAATAATATTTTATGTGTCTAATTCACAAAAACTGAGATTTGCGTTTGTGGCTACGTGATGATGTCATCACGCAATGAAATCACAACGTAATTTAGCAACTTATAGCAACAAATCGACCAGCCTGAAATCAACTGAAGGCAAAAGACATTAAATCTCTTAATATCTCAGCAGAGGAGGATTAAAGAACTCCACAAACAGCATTACCAGCTTCACTTATTACTAACTTCACTGACATTTATTTCTGTCAGATGTCTGCAGCAGTTCTTATTGATAATTAACACAACTTTTATATTTCTTTCATTTAAGGTTACCGTGATGGTGATTGATGTTTCTATTTGTTGGTCTCTAAAGTTTTGTTATCTGTAGCGGCGTTCTTTGATTGCTGAGACAGTTTGTTTAACAAACGTGTCTGCAATGTATCAATAATCGTAATGTTATAAAAAGATAAAAGATTATGGTTTTATTAGAATCGAGGGTTTTCCTTACTATCCAGTGTTAATTGGAATGTAATTGTCAACATGTGATTAAATTTATAATTTAAAAAAAAGAGATTTTTCTGCGGTGACACAAAAACACATCAACAATCAACCCATGAGTCTCAGCAACGGTGACCAAAGTTTCATGCCGCAATGCATGCTGGGTACCATGATAAAAACAAAAAAACTCCCAGAATGCATCACACTATTAATAAATAATGCAGCTGAATTGTACAATTTTTTTTTAACTATTGTTCGAAAACGATAGTTGTTTGCTGTGATTTTTGTTCTGTTTTATTCGCTTTTTATGTTGAATTTATCTTTCTGAATATTTTGTTTATTGTCACCATTGTTGAGATTCATATGCTGATTACTGATATCTATCTTTCTCATTAGAGTCCTCTTTCCTTCAATCCTGCAGTACAGTTATAATCCATGTTGTACTATCACACATTAGCAAATAAAATATATTAAGGGATCATATTAATTATTATATGTCAAACTCATTGATAAATCAAAATATAATTAATGACATCTAATAAAGGATTACCCATAATTATACTCATTTATTTCTAGTTCAGTTTGTAGCTGAATTCAGCACACATCAACATCAATTTAGCAACCAAGCATAAACCCAATGTTTAAACGTTTAGTCGCCAACTACTGGAACCACCAATCACCATCATGGTAACCCATATTTATCAAGCCTCTGACAATTACTCAAGAACACCGCTGAAAAAAATCTTGCCTCAAATCTGCGCTTAAAAGTTACTCATGAAGCATTTCAGTTATAATTTATACATCTTTTATACTGTACATCTTAAGTGTCAGAGCGTCAGCGTCTTAGAAATGATTCACGACACTTTGCTGTGCCACAAATGGTATTTTGGATGACGACATAGGCATGGACCAATCACTGAATAGATTTCTTTATTTAAGAATATTCTCAGATAAATTCACACTGAATGGTGGAATTCCTCAGAGGACTTTACATTCAACATATTTGACAATAAATATTTTTCAAGATAATACATTACGATATACACATTGGAAATGAAAGATACACATGTTTTCCACCACGTTTTAATAGTATTTTTTTAAACGGTATTTTGTTAACTGACCTGCCTAGCTTAGATTTTAATCATCATTCCATGCCAGATCATCATTCCAGATGCGACAGATACCTTTATATAGCCCACGTTCGTGATTTTTTTTATTTATTTATTTTTTCTGGCGGTGAAGGGGAGTGGTGTGGAATCCTGCACAGAAATCACCAACATTGTATTACAGTGAGGTTCTTGACTGTTTGAAGTAAAGTATTTGGAGTTTCGTAGGACTTTGCAGACGGTTCCTTTCATTCTGTCTCTTAGCCGTGTGCGAATAGAGATCAGTGTATTTGTACATTAAACACCATGACTATATTCTTTACATTGAGATAAATATTTGTAAACATATTTTACACTGATATGAGGCTTTTTTCCAAAGAAATTAATTTTAGAAGTGTGTCAATACAAAATAGCTTTATTACAGTTTAAGGGTACAAAGTATCCTTTTCCAGGCAATATTTGTACATTAAACACCATGACTATATTCTTTACATTGAGATAAAAATTTTGCAACTTCTTTTAGACTGATATGAGGCTTTTTTCAAAAGATATTAATTTTAGAAATGTGTCAATACAAAATAGCTTTATTTCAGTTTAAGGGTACAAAGTATCCTTTTCCAGGCAATATTTGTACATTAAACACTTGTGGCAGTACAGATATTTTCTGCCTCTGTTTATGTTCTGTCAACGCCTCCTAAACTATGAGCTCTAGGATTGGAGGAAAGGATTAATTAAGGGGGAAGGGTGAAAGTATATATGGGCGAGGTTTAGAGACTGATGTCACGTTCAACTGACCAGAGACGTTGCGTTTTCCTTTGGAGGCAGTCTTTGCGGGTGGATCTTACGTTACCGTTTCCGGGAATCATGGCGAGGAGTTGGGGCGCAGCTACCTGTTAAGCCTGTCGCTAGCGGGCGTTGTCGTCGGCCGGTGAATGCTCTTACTTAAGTCTTTCATCTCTCTCCCTCTGTCACTCTCACACACGTATACACAGCATTATTTTTATTTTTTATTTTTTGATGTTTGTATATTTTTTTTGTTTTGCTATTTGTTTTCAAAGTTGATTTATATTGAGTAGTAATTCAAAGTTTTTTTCTCTTCTTCTTTTTCTTATTTACAATTCCCCTATACTTTTGAAGTTGAGTTGTTTTGTTTGTAAAATGTACACCTCTGATTATACTTCATTAAAAGACAAAGAAAGTTGCATTCAATTAATCGTTTTTCTTTATTATATACATTTATGTAACGATGGTTTTTTATTTCATCTATCCAGAGTGATTATCTTATTATTATATGTGGCAAGTGCATACTTGTCTGGCGCCCGAACTAAAATTTATTTATTTTTTTTCCCTTGAGGTTTTGGGAATTGAGTCAACTTAAGTCTGCGATCAAATGTCTTCAGTGCTAATGTAATCTTGTGCTTAGTGTTTAGCGCTACTACGCTGAGGACCCGGGTTCAGTTCCCTTGATGGACATTTTCTTTTTTTTTTGTTGGGCACCTTTTGTTGGGCACCACCGTTACAGAAGTGGCGCCCGAACAGGGACCTTGAACTAAATACAAACTGGACTAAATACATTATTACTTGACGTTTTGTGACTGCAAATTTGTGAAAATGTGTGGAATGTGAATATTTGAATTTTTGAACATTTTTGTCTTTGTTTCTTGATGAAATTTATGACTTACTGAAACTTTGAGAAAAGAAAATCCATGTGGTTGTTATCTGTGACTTTTGGGGTGAAAATTTACATACTGTGGTTTTGGAAAGTGTGAAATGTTTTACAGTGCCCTTTTGTCAACAAACTTTCATACACCGAAAGAACTCTAAAATTGCTTGTGTGATCTTTGTGGGAGGCTTAATAGAAAAAAGAAAATGAAATAATTGGTGTTGTGTCATGCTTTGGAATGTTATATGTTGGGGGTTGTTCTTTTTTTTATGCTGGTTGAGAAAATGTTCTAATTGACTGAAATTGTTTTTGGTTTTTGTTTTTTCTAAGCCCCTGTGCCCCAAAACACATACACACACATTGACTTTTATTTTTTATTCTTTTTTCCTCAACATATCATATACACACCAACATTTCAAGACATGGCCACTACTCCTTCCCCATCTTCCACCTATGTGGATATTGATGCACAAGATGCCCCTAATATTTCCACTCCAAACTGGCCACCTCCTGCACAACCTCAAAGCCTTTTAGGACTTCCTTTACGTGGTCCAACCATGTATAACATTTCCACCCCCTACAGTTTCACCTATCCTGGAACCCAGGTGCGCATGCTCTCCCCTGCTTTAGGAGGCAACACTCCAGTGCAAACTCTTACTTGGGCCCCAGAATTAGATAACATGCAACTTTGTACGTCTACTGATGTTTCATCTCCTTCTTCAATGGCTCAGCGTGATCTGCCCGGCATCCTTCCAACACCTGGAAGGGAAATTCAACATTTCAGTACTCAGGTGCAAGGTAACTGGGACAATCTAATGGAATCAATGAAAAGACAGGAGAAAACTGTACATGAGCTTACCAAGGTACTGAAAACCTCCTCTTCCCATCATGAGAGCCAGATCAATGATCTTGCAGCCAAAGTGGAGACCAGCAAGCAACAGGTTGTCACCCTCCTGACAGCAGCTAAACAACAAGAAGCAGAAGAGGCTGACCAATTGGCAAAGGCTATAAAATTGATTATCTCAAAGGAAATCCAGAAACTGGAATCAAACCTCACTTTTGAGGTCCGGGATAAGGTGGAACAGCTACGGGTTGAGGTTCAACAGGATATCAAAGCTATCCAACACACACTGCAGGGTAACCTTGATCATGTGACCACAAACGTGCAACAATGTGAAACACAAATTGACAAATGTCATACCTGTGTAACTGAGCTACGAAATGAATTTCAAGTGTACAATAAGAAAAGTGTTGACCCACAAATGAGAAAATCAACAGCTGAAGTTCCCAGTACAACACTTCCTATATCCCAGGCATAACAGACTGTTTCACCTCTTCTACCGACTCCTATGGTCAAAAGTGACCATATTAAATTAACTTTCCCCACTTTTGGATGGCCTACAGATGATATTGACCCTTTATTGTACTTAACCAAGTGTCAAGATTTTCTGGCTTTACACCCTTTGACAGATGCAGACCTTCTGGCTACCTTCCGCACAGTACTGCATGGCACCGCACGTGACTGGTGGGAAGTAAGTCGTTCCAATATAACTACTTGGAAGGAATTTGAGACTGCATTCCTCTCTGCATTCCTGTCTGAGGACTATGAGGATGAGCTCGCTGAACGTGTCCGCACAAGAGTTCAAGGGGAGAAAGAATCAGTTAGAGACTTTGCATTTACTTATCGAGCACTGTGTAAAAGATGGAAAGCTACTCTAACTGAAAACGAGATTGTCAAAATGATCTTAAAAAATATCAAGCCTTACCTTGCAAGCCAGTTGCGTAGTCGTGTGTAAACTGTTAAAGACTTGGTTAAACTTGGCCACCAACTGGAAAAGGATTATGAAGAACAGCTTCGGTACGAAGGTCGTGTGGGCTTTAAACAACAAGCTAATTCACAAAAACCCTTATTCAACCGAGCTGCTGAGAAATCGCAAGTTCAGTGTTGGAGATGTAATGGACCACATCCTCCAGGAAATTGCTCAGGGTATGTACAGCCATCTTCGCAGCAGTCTTCTGGTCAACAACATTTAACTCATGGAAAGTATTCTCACCACTCTGCAAAGTCTGGGGGACGACCTTCCAATAATGCAGTAACAGCCTCTGAAACCACTGAAACATCCCAGTCACAAGCAGAAACTCAGAGGATCTTAATTCCTTCAAGACCAAATGCATTAATGACCATACCACAACAATTAGTTGTCCCAATCAGCATTGGATCCTGGCTGGGAAAAGCCATTGTGGACACTGGATCGAGCTACACGTAAATCCACGAGAGTCTCATGAAGCAACTTGCACCTCCTGTCCAGCTCCAACCATGGTCTTGTGGACCTCTATATCTGGCAAATGGAAAAGCTGAGAGTCCTTTAGGATGGATAAACATTACTATTAATCTATATGGTAAATCCATTATAATACCTGCTGTTGTCCTTCCTTCTCAAGCTCTTGCCTATGCCATCATTCTGGGTTTGGACTTTATCTTGTTCAGTGCCTTGCAAATTAATGTCAGTGAACAAAAATATTCTTTTAAATCTGACCCTGCAGAAGAACATCCCTTTCAACCTGGAAATGCCACTGAACCACTGGTTAATTCGCCATCTATGAAGGGAGGCAAAAGAAACAGCAAACTAAACTTGACTTTGTTAAGTGCTGTTCCTCCTCCTCAACCCTCCTTGACTGTGTTACAAACTGACAGTGTGGATGATGCAACACTCATTAGGGATGCTGTAAGTAAGGCACATCTAAAGGAAAGTAGCAATTACTTCAGATCTTAGAAAGCAATTCACGAGTATGTACTCATCGAACTGGGCGAACAGATGTCCTGCAACATCGCATCTACACCACTTGTCAGGTACCTTATCGGATGTCCCCTGTAAAACAACAGGCAATGGAGGAACAATTGGAGGTGATGTTAAGAGAAGGAATTGTGGAGCCATCACATTCTGGTTGGGCCTCACCGGTAGTCTTAGTTCCAAAGAAAAATGGAAAGTTACGGTTCTGTGCAGACTACCGTAAAGTCAACGCAACTACAGAAATTGATGCTTACCCTCTCCCAAATATCACAGAGATCCTAGAATCACTCTCCGGGGATTCTATTTTCTCTACTATAGACCTCAACAGTGGGTATTGGCAAGTGATAATGGACCCTGATAGTAAAGCCAAAACTGCTTTTATCATTCCTGCAGGTCTATATCACTTCAATGTTATGCCTTTTGGTTTAAAAAATGCACCTGCAACTTTCCAGAGGTTGATGGAGACAGTCCTGGGGGAGCTGAGGAGGAAGATTTGCTTTGTCTACATCGATGATATCATTGTTTATTCTCCCTCCGTAGCCCAGCATTTCTGTGATCTTCAAACTGTCCTCCACAGGCTGGAAACTGCTGGCTTGACTGTCAATGTGGAAAAGTACAAGTTTTGTCTTTCAGAAATCACTTTTCTGGGTCATGTGGTCAGCACCAAAGGCATCACGGCCAATCCAAGCAAAGTTGAGGCCATTCGTGCTTTTCCTGTTCCCAGCAATTTGAAGGAAGTTCAGCGGTTCCTGGGATTAGCCGGCTGGTACCACCGGTTTGTGGAAAACTTTTCTAGGATTGCTGAGCCCCTCAATTCACTGAAGAAAAAGGGACAGGTTTTCAAATGGACGACACAGTGTCAACAAGCGTTTGACCAGTTAAAAGCATGTCTTACCTCCCCACCGATTCTCGGCAACCCTGATCTTCAAGTTCCTTTCATTGTGTATACAGATGCCAGCGACACTGGGCTGGGTGCGATTCTCACACAGCGGAAAGATCCAGGCACAGAGGAGGTGATTGCTTATGTCAGCAGAACCCTAACTGGGGCTGAAATCAACTACACAGCAACAGAAAAAGAGTGTCTGGCAGTTGTATGGTCCTTGGAAAGGTGGCAACATTACCTTGAGCACAAACTTTTCACAGTTGTCACAGACCATTCTGCTCTGCAATGGGTCATGGGATCCACCTAAACCAACAGTCGCCTCATTCGATGGGTCCTGAGATTGCAAAAATTCAACTTCGTCATTGAGTACCGAAAAGGGAAATTTAACGTGGCTCCTGATGCTTTGTCTAGGTCACCCATCACAGCAAATTCTCCCATCACAGCAATTTACACCAAGCAACACACAGACCAACACCAAGAGCTTCGAGTGTCTGATGTTGTCCTGTGGGAGGAACAGCATAAAGACTGTGAAACAACAAAGCTATTACAGGCAGTAGCAGACAAACAAAGCTCTCAAATGGACCAATATGAAGTAGTAGTTGTATCACAAAACTCACCTGAAGAATGATCAAATACACTACAGAGTGTACATTCCCAGCAGTCTCAGGCCAACTCTCCTTCTGCATTATCATTCTCACCCCTTAAGTGGACATAGAGGAATCTATAAAACCTATAAACGGCTCCAGGGAGTAGCATTTTGGCCAGGGATGTGGTCTGATGTAAAAAATCATGTCAGGAGTTGTGTGAAATACCAAACCCTTAGACATGATAACCAGAAACCTGCGGGGAAACTCCAACCAATTACCACCACCCGTCCAAATGAAATGCTGGGAGTTGACATTATGGGTCCACTACCACAGAGTACACAGCAAAATGAGTACTTACTGGTTTTCGTTGACTATTACTCCAGATGGGTTGAGTTTTTCCCCATGCGTCATGCCACAGCTCAAAGTGTTGCAACAATCCTCAGAAAAGAAATCTTAACTCGTTGGGGGGTTCCAGACTTCATTCTTTCTGCATATCACCCTCAGACAAATATGACGGAACGTGTGAACAGATCTCTAAAAAACATGATTGCGTCATATGTGGATGACAACCACAAAAAATGGGACGAGTTCTTACCAGAATTGCGATTTGCCATGAACTCTGCCATCCAGGAAACCATTGGAGTAACTCCTGCAGAAAAGCAGCTCGGAAGGAAACTGGATAAAATACTTCAAGGCCGAAATCTCACTCCTGATGCCACTTCCTATGGTGTGGTTTGTCACATAGAACAACTGCAATCTCAAGCCAGAGAGAGCAGCAGGAAAGCCCAACACCGACAACTCCGGAACTATAACAAAAAAAGACAAGACATTACTCTTAAGATCAAAGACAGGGTATGGCTACGAAACTTTCCTCAATCCAGTGCAAAACACAATTTTAGTGCAAAATTAGCACCGAAATGGAAAGGACCTTACCGGATTTTGAAGCAGCTGGGACCTTTGAATTACCGCATAGCATTGGAGGCCACTGGCGAAGATGTGCGCACTGCACAAGTGTGCAATCTTAAAATGTGTTTTCCAACACATATTTTGAGTCTCCCGCCCTCTGGATTAATGGCTTTGGTGACAAACATTTTAAACAAAGCGCCCTTCCCCCTATCTCAGACTTGTCAAGTGTTGCAGAGCAAGCACTGTTAGTTTGGGTGCGTGCTTTGTATACACACAAGATAATGTAAATATTATACATTGATATATAAATGGAACACAATCGGTTTGTTGTTTTTGTTCGTTTTTCTTTAACATTTTTATTTTATTTCTTTGTCTTTAAGGAACATTGGATGGCAGTAAAGATTCTGTACAGTTATTGTTCTAATAATACGGAGCCATAATGTTAAATATCTTGGTCAGTTCTTTCGAGCTGCTTTACAGCTTAACCAGTTTGCAACATCAGCAGTTATTGAAATGAACTGAATCAACACAGATCTGCTGATATAAATAAATAGGCCTAAATAAATAGCAAAAACCAAAATTGGGTTTGTACAGTTCAGTTGTACAACTGTAATTTAATGATTTATGTTATGATGTTATAGAGGTACAATGTACAGATGCCTATATGTTTTGCATAAAGTAAGAATATTTAATAAAGAATCTTAAACTTGCAATGTTAAACATGTTCTCGTCATTTTGCTCTTAACTGCAGTCAAATATAGGCCTATAAAATATTGTGTAGCCCATTGTGGAGAGTCAGATTTCAGATTAGGCGCAAAGCAGAAACTTTTTATCTTAATAGTCTAGCACTTGTTGACTAACAAAATGTTGATTATTGGGATATAAACGTTTTTTTTTTGTTTGTTTTTGTTTTTTCATAATTGTGTAGCTTATGGCATAACATTTCTTTTTGTTATGTTTATGTCATGAAAGGGAGGCTCAGGCAGGAGATCCAAGTGCAGCGTTTATTTACAGTGAGGATGGTCGTACAGGCAGAGTTAATCAGGGGCAAACAGGAACAGCAAAGGACAGGCAGGGACGAAGTCAGGGTACAGGCGGTAGGTCAAAAGGCAGGCAGATATCGATCATAAAACAGGAAACAAACAATCCAAGGGTCCAAAGGCAAGCAGCAGAGAATCAACACGGGAAACAGACAAGGTCGGGAAGAGAAAGGCAAACAGGGAAAAACGCTTAGAAATTGCAACATGAATGTTAAACAATACTTCGAGGTGAGGTGGTGTGAGTGGAAGTCCTTTATAGTCCTGATAATGAGCAGCAGCTGGGTGTGGTGATCAGTGTGGTGTACTAGGGTGGATGTGGCAACAGGTGATTGGTGTGATGTGAACATGTGACTGACAGGGAGGAGTGTGGGAAGTGTAGTCCGGGAACTGACAGGAGCAGACGGTGATCATGACATAATGCCCCCCTCGCAGTGAAAATGGAACAGCTAGGGAGGGGGGGTGGGTGCATTGGAGATCTAATGGTAGCCGGGAACGGATCTCCAATGCAGGTTCCAGGAACTTGGGCAACCACGGAGGGTCAGGAGCCTCGGGTAGCCATGGCGGGTCCGGAGCCTCGGGCAGCCACGGCGGGTCCGGTGGCTTGGGCTGCCACAACATGTCATATGGCTCAGGTAGCCCCGGCAGGTCAGGGTCCATAGGTGACCCCAGCGGGTCAGAGTCCATAGGAGACCCCAGCGGGTCAGAGTCCATAGGTGACCCCAGCGGGTCAGAGTCCATAGGTGACCCCAGCGGGTCAGAGTCCATAGGAGACCCCAGCGGGTCAGAGTCCATAGGAGACCCCAGTTGGTCAGAGTCCATAGGAGACCCCAGCGGGTCAGAGTCCATAGATGACCCCAGCGGGTCAGAGTGCATTGATGGCCATAATAAATAGCAGTTCGAAGATGGCCTTAACAGTTCAGAGGCCCTTAACGGCCATGGTTGAGCACGGCCATCTTGCCCGTGGGCACTGGCAAATTTGAATGCGTAGTGTCTGGCAGGCTTGAGAGCGAAGCGGCCGGCGGGCTTGAGAGTGAAGTGGCCACCGGGCTTGAAAGCGAAGCGGCCCCCGGGCTTGAGAGCGTAGCGGCCGGCTGGCTTGTGAGCGTAGCGACTGGCTGGCTTGAGAGCAAAGCGACTGGCTGGCTTGAGAATGAAGCGACTGGTGGATGCTTAGGGATGCCAGCCGCTCGAGCTGAAGTCATTGGCGGATCTGCCACACTGCAACGCAGTCCTTTCCGCTCCCTGACTGATCTAGAGAGGTGACGTGACTCTGGGTGATCAGGGGAGACTTGACTTGATGTTGTTGTAGTAGTAACCACCATTTTGTGAGTGTCTATTGGCGTGGCGGCCATTACATGACTCAGCGAGGTGTCAAAATCCTCAGCAACACCCACAGTAAAGGGAGACCCGCTCAGTTGCAAAGCCAGCTCGATATATTGTTCTAAAGTCCTGTTAATCTCATGTAGTGGCATGACGGAGCTGAGCGGGTCCGATAATCCACCGCGAAAAAATATCATTAAACAGTCATCACTGAGACAAGTTGATGGTGCCAATTCGATAAAATCCATGACATAATCCTCAATGGGTCTGTCTCCCTGACGGAGACCCATTAACTGGGCAGATGGATTCATCTTGGCTGTGATAGAAACACTCACGGAAGCTGCTGGATCTGTGGTGGCGAAGTATTCTGTCATGAAAGGGAGGCTCAGGCAGGAGATCCAAGTGCAGCATTTATTTACAGTGAGGATGGTCGTACAGGCAGAGTTAATCAGGGGCAAACAGGAACAGCAAAGGACAACAGGTGATTGGTGTGATGTGAACATGTGACTGACAGGGAGGATTGTGGGAAGTGTAGTCCGGGAACTGACAGGAGCAGACGGTGATCGTGACAGTTTATGAGCGTGTTAATGGATACAAACTGCACAATTGCAGTTTATCAGATTGTTGCATAGCTATAATTGCACGATATGGTTGAAACATTAACACATTAAAATCGTCTGATAATCATACAGTAGTTAACATGAACCCTTTGTAAGCGATGTATTACCAATACATCATGGGCGTACGGGACACCCCTCAGTCCCCACCCTATGATGGGCCCGTCGCAGATTATTTACTATTTAGCCTTTGCTTTTTTTAGGACTAAACTCAACTGACTAAAGATAAAAATAAAGCATCCAAATGAAGCCCAAAAATGCAAGCAGAATACCATAGAAAATATAGTGCTAAATTACCACAAAAGGGGGAAAAATTCACTGTTGTTTCCATCGCCGTTTGTAAGGTAGCCAAGAGAACAGCAAGCTTTGATGCGCCGTGCTACTGTGTTACTGTTAGCGGTCGTGTGCCGAGACAAATAAATATGTTCGGTCTTTGCTGAGATATTGTTATTATTATTACATTGCACATCCGTCATGCTATTCACTTTTCATAATCAACATTGGTGACATCTTTAAAAAATATATATTAGGCTATAATAGCCCAATATTTAAATATAAATGTTAGATCAAAATCTCAATAATAGGTAGAATATTTGTAATTCCAGTCATCACTTAAGAAACAGGCGCCTCAACCCCTGTGATGTGTGGCAGCAGCAGCGCGAGATCTCGGGAGAATGACCAAGCAGACACAGATCAAGTGTGGTACAAAGCATTCTCAGATTTATTCAGGAAGAAGGGTCATATTTATAGACATAGGTTAAACAACAATCTCCAGGATGGCTTGAGCATCCAATCATATGACATACCATGTAAACCTTACCATGTATGGCATTTCACAAAATGTAATAACAAATAAGAAATGTATGTGCGTAAATGTGTGTGTGTCTTCAACTTCTGGTTACGTTTGAGAGTGTCAGTGTGTCCAAGGACTACTACTTGTTTTGTCTAGGTAGGCACATGAGCTGCACAATGGAAAAATCCCAAGACACAGAGAAAGTCAGAAAGTGAAGCCCAAGAAATAAAAAAAATATTTAACAATGGCCACTTTAAATCATTTATGATTTAGTGCTTCCCTTTAAAGAAAATTTATCAATCTGTTTTTCAAATAATAGCAAGCAAAATCTAAAGACATAATCATAATCACATATTCCAAGACTTGTCTTAATCATTCCCTGTATGGATTGTAATATGCATGGAGCCAAACATAAAAGCAGTAAAATCATCAGTAAACAGTAAACAGTAGAACAGGAAACAACAAATTAAAGTATGTCGCCCAGTTAGAGAACCATTGTCCTTTTTAAAAAGTTCATGTTGATTGTCTTGGCAGCATTGTAAGTTAGAGGGACAACGGACCAGACGCTGTGTATGTGTCCATGTCATGGCAGCAGGCATAGCCGAGTTCAAAGTTATTGTTACAAGTCCCATTCTGCAGTCAAAGTTTTCTCCAACACTGCTGAACTGCTCTCTCCTTCCATGGTCCTTGACGTTTATATGTTGGTCCAGATTAACTAGTCAGATCGCATATGGACGTAACGCTGCGTGTTCAGCTCCTTTCCGGCCATATGTTTACTCTCCTAATTAATCTGAATGTCCCCCTTGGCACGGGGCAGCCTTCAGTCTACTCGCGTGCATCAATTGCGGCTGCAGGTCAGTCAGCACTCCCATCCTTGTCACTGCAATCACCATGGCCGGCCCCAGATATTTTGGCTCTCCGATCTTGACTGGTTTCAGACTCCTCATCAGCACCTGCACAAACTTGTGTGTTGGTTTCTCTGGGGGGAGAGGAAGAGTTAGTGAAACATCACCATTAATAGAATTGAATTTTTCGACCAGCTCTGTGACAGTCGTCCAGGATCCTCCATTTCACCTAAAGAAGAAAAACGCCAGCGCGGCCTTTGACCAATGGTGTCAGGAAAGGCCTACCCATCAGAATTTCAAAAGGAAACCTTATAGTAGTGGAGGATGGTGTCATTCGTATTTCAGCTAAAACAGCTTGCAATACAGTCATCCAATTTTTTCCGTCTCTAAACACGCTTTAGTTAATATATATTTGATCGTTCTGTTAAATCAATCAATAGTTAAAGTTTTAGCCAATAATTGTGTTACTTTGGATGTAAAAGGTGTTCCATAATCATTTTAAATGACACTTGGTATCCCAAATCTGGGTATAATTTCTTTGCATTTTTTGCATTCTCCCTCGCACATAGGAAAGCTTCTGGCCACTTTGTGAATCTGTCAATGGATGTTAGTTTTTGCACAGATAAAGCATTAATTGCCTGAGCTGTCTTAGCAGCACTTGTGTGCGAGAGACCATGATAGTGACATATAAGCAACACAAGTGTCGACTTTGGCCAATTGATTACTTACTTGCTTCCTCTTAATCTCCTGCTGCATGTCCCCTAACCTTGACTACTTTAATTAAATCTACTATCAAATCAGAATGCGTACTTAGAATTAGTATAAATTTTGACAATTTTATTAACAAGTTCCACTGCCTGTGCTGATGTGTATGGTAATGTTTTTCTGCATAACTATAAACCATCTGATGGTTTAGAACATGAACCATCAACATATAGACTATCCCCCTCTTCTAGGGCCATATATAACAGATCGGTCCTACAAGCAGTTTCAGTTTCAATTGATTTCAAACAATCAGGTACCTCATCAGTGCTGTCAGTGGTTTGGTCAGCAGTACCAAGCAACTCTCTCAAAGCAATGACAGCAGTGTGTGGCACAGATATTGGCTTAATCATTGAATTTGTAGTTGCACTGTGCCGTCATGTGTATTAAAATTATGTAAAATTGCATTTACCTGATGTGAGGTGTGTAACGTCAGTGGATGTGTACTGTTTTTTCAGCATCTCATACCATCAGGGCAGCAGCAGCCACTGCTCGAAGGCAGACCTTGTGTAATGTTGTCTAATGTCTTGGAAAAATATGCCAAAGGGCGATAACTTGTACCGTGTTCCTGGGCCAGTATCCCCGCTGCAATGCCCCCGCTCTCGTGCACGTAAAGGTGGAAGTCTTTTTTGTAGTTCATTTCAACAGTCCACTTGATGACTTGTTGTGGTGAGGCTTGGTGTCAATGGCCTTCTGAGATAATGTGTCCCAGATAACAGACTTGTGGTCTCACCCACTGTACTTTCTTTCTTGAAGCAGACAATGACGGAGGCCTGTTCAGTTCTCTGTTGTGGCTGAGATAAGCGTAGTTGGTGGGAGCTTGATGTTGCTGAGGGTTTTGTGCACAATTGCAGAGAACACAGCAGGCGAGTCAACATAGCCTTGAGGAAGACGTGTCCATGTAAATTGTTGTTGTTTGTACATAAATGAAAATAATGGCTGCACCTCTTCAGATATCAGTATGCTGAAAAAAAAAATCAGAACATATATATAAAGGACAGTATAGAATTTATGTGTAGGATATTGAATTTATTATAGTTACCACATCCAGTACCACTGGTGAAAGATCAGATCTTTGATCTTTCTCAAATCTTGTGTCAGTCGCCAACTTTGTCCATCTGCTTTGAGAATAGGATTAAAAGGTGTGTTATATGGTGAGTGCGTCTTAATAATAATGCCATGTTTTAACAAATTTTCAATCACAGGTTCAATGCCCTTCTGGAGAAAGAGGGTATTGTTTTACATAGACCGTTTTAATACTGTTTTTGTTTTCAGTAACGCAATTTTGGATTTACTCATTTCAGTGACGCTATCTCTTCTCCCTCACTCTCAGCTTCACACAGTAGGATGAGGGTGTGGCTCAGTGGACACCACCAGCACAGAAGGGAAGAAAAAGAAAAATCATTATCAAAATCATTTTCATAAAATGTTGACCATCACTTGTGACCACAGGCAATATTTTTTACCATCTACATTCAATTCAAAATTTGGCAAATCAGTTTTGTTATTTTTATATTTTAGAGTGAGCAGAAGTACTTGGGGTTCCTTCACTCCTTAGGCATCCCTATTGGGGGTCCATTCCATTCTGTTTGGTATTTGTTACTCTTGGTTGGAGTTTTTCATTCTCCTTTTTGTCTGTTTCTCCCTGTCTGCGTCTTTCCCCATCATTTCGTTTCCTGCACTCTTTTGCCCAATAACCAGGTTTGCCACAATAATGACATTTCTCTCGCCTTCTTTCCCTTTTCCAGTCATTTTATCATTTTCGGTTTTCCGAGAAGGACACACATCAATTATCTCTGTCTCTGTCACATCATCCCCCAAAGTTCTGAGGAGTATCACTTTAAAATCTGGACCCGTCAGTTGTGCATAACGGGTATGACATTTCAGAATCTGCACAATTTTACCTGGATGAGAGGGAGAAGGCAGATTGTTACATATACTTTTAATGTCATTTGCCTTAGCAGGACATATGGAAATTTGATTTCCCTGTCTCACAAACATTAAAGCAGGCTTTGATTTTTGTTCACATTTTGCTTTCTCACAGTCTGCCCGTTTACTGGGAGCTGCGGCCCCCCCTGCCACACACTGCTGTGTCTCTCTACATTCTGGCAGGGTGGGATATAATTTTGATGTAATGAGAGGTTTTTTCAATTCCTCTACTTGACAAATCCAGTCATATAAAAAAAAAGATGAGCTTGACGCGAAGTCTGCAGGTAGAGTAACAGGTAGAGATCCGTGGCTGTTTATCACAAACACAACATTCACTTATTTTTACTTTTATTTTTACTTTATTTTTATTTCTACTGAACATGGCTTGTCAGCATTGCGATTTTTTAACCCACTGACTTGCAAACATTGCTAAGGACTTATCCACATTTACATGTGCCCCTGAGGCCTCACAAAAGCCTTGCAGGATTTTGCCTGCCACCTCACCCCCTGTTCTGAGGTCAGGTACAGAGTCATGTCATCCACGTATGCAGTCACCTTAGCGCACGTACCCCTGCCCCCAGGTAAATGAACGCCTGTCCAAGATGGAGCTGCCCTCAGTGCCGCCATCAAGGGCTCTGGGGACAAGAAATATAGTAAGGGTGACAAAGAACACCCCTGTCTAACCTCTCCCAGCTGTTCCACTCTCCCTGAATAGTATATATTTATCCCTATCCTACTTGAGACTTGGTTGTACAATAGTTTCACCCATGACCTGAAAACTGGGCCATATCCCATATGCATCAGGATGGCCGTTAAGAAAGCGTGTCACCCTGTCGAAAGCCTTCTCCTGGTCTAGGCCCAGAAGCCGTGTCTCTCTTGATTGCAGAAACTGTGCAGCTAACTTTCTTTAGTGTCAGGGGGCCTTCTATTGTTTCTCTCTCCTCCTCTGCCAAAACTCCCTCAAAAGCTTCGGAGTACTTCCCTGCAGAAGAATTTAAGGGGCCCCTACTACTAAATAACTCCCTGTAAAAACCTTCAGCAGCTCCTAGCATACCTTCTACAGATGTTACCAACCCATTGTCACCTTTCAAACCCTCTATGCAGCTATGCCGTTGCCGGCCTCACACGGTGGAAAAGAAAAACAAAAAAAAATTGTTGGTTTCTAAAAGACACTTTTGTGCACCTGACCGTAGCAGAAAAGATTTGGCTTCATTCCAATAATAATCCTTCATAACACCCTGAAGATATCTGGTCCTAGCCCACCCATAAGTTGTTCCCAGTGCACCCTCTGCCCACAGTGATTGTAACTCCCCTGACCACTTACTGATTTTAGCCTGTCTGCATCTTGCCTTTTCTCTATCCCAGTTATGGCGGAAAAATGCCACTCTCTCTTTAAATCCTTCCCACCAAGCTACATGAGTCTCATACAGGCCCTGCAGGTTTTTTCCATCCAGCTACCAGGTTATAAAGTGCTACACAGAAGGCTCTTTCTTTCAGAAAGGACCAGACCCCCTCCCTCTCTTCATGCCCCCTACATCCACCCTCACCCCAACTAAACAATGATCTGAACACCACATTGGCAGTTGTGTACAGTCACATACCCTTACGTGGACTGGTAAAAATAAATAATCTAGCTGAGAAGCCTCCTGCTTGCTGCTCCGGCAGGTATAAGTTGGCTCCCAACCTCCTGCTCCCCAGAAAGCATCTCGCAGGGAAAACCCAGTCACAAGATGGGCTAGTGCTTTAACTGAAGCATTATCAAGAGACATGTTGAAATCCCCTCCCAAGACCAAAAATCTGTTAGTATACAGGACCAGTGCCAGGCTATCCAAAAACCCCTCCCTATCCCCCAACTTGCTTGGAGCATAAACATTAACAAAACAAAAGGCCAACCCCCTCCACCTAACATCAGCCACCACTATCCTTCCAGGAATGATAACATTTGCAGACTCAATCACAAATTCCCAATAAAAAAATAAAATACCCATCCCATCTGCCCTAACATTTCCCACCCCCCACCATGAAGGCCCCACTTCCCACCCTGCAGAAAAAAAAACAGAAACAGCATCTTTATCCTGCAAATGACATTCTTGTAGAAAACAAGTGTCAAAAGGTGACATCTTTAAAGAAAGATAAATTGCAGTCCTTCTCTGTAACATTTTTATGCCCCTTCCATTTAATGTTGCCACCCTTAAAAAACAAAACAAAAAAAACATATTTTCTCTTAATAAAAAAACTTACACTCCATCCAAGTTTTATATACTCCCTTCCTCCCTAAGCCCTTCTTCCCCTTTCCCTTCCCCGCTGATACCTCAATCCATTCTCCCCCTTTCCCAATTCCCCCATCCCCTGTATCCTATCAAAAATATATTTAACTTTTTTCCAAAACCCCTTCCCACCCTTCCCATTTGCCCCTTCTCCTTCTGAAAACCCTACCCAATATCCATCTCATCTCCATCCTCTTCCCCCCCAATTATGTTCAGTGGCCAGTTCTTGGGTCTGGAACCTGCTGCACTTTCGCTCTCTTATCTCTTCTGATCCATCTCAATTCCTTACTTCCTCAGCTTGCTCCATCAAAACCACTCTGGGGTTCACACCCGAGGGACCCGCCTGTTGACTATCCCTCTCCACTGGCACAGTTGCCAGTAGGCTTTCGAAATCCATCTGCAGATCCTGTCCTTCTTTAAAAAGGCTGGCATAGGTTTTCTGCCTGTTAGGATATGACCGGAACAAATGTTCCTTTCCCCCACACAAGCTGCTGCTCTTTGGTTCCGGACAGTCAGTGGCCACATGATCAGATGATCCACAAAAACGACATTGTTGGCCTGCACAATCCGCCTTCATGTGGCCTTGAGCTCCGCACCGCCTGCAATACATTGGCTACCCTGAATAATGGAGAAATCCTCTATTTGATCCGATGAAAAAGGAACATGGTGGGTGAACAAGGCCTCCAGGTGATGCTAGGTCTACTTGAAGTTTCACCAGGTACCTCTGTTTTGGATTGTAGAGGTGGATTATCAAAGGCAAAAAGTCTTGAGCAAAGGCTGGAAAGAGCTGAAGGCCTTTCAAATGCTGATGGTCCTTCTTTTTCTCCCAAGCTTTTAAAAAATGCAACACAATCTCTCAACTGAAAAAAGGTTAAATTGCAGACAAAAAACCAAAGATGCAGAAACTCCAAAAACTTTCCTTAACAGTTCAGTCAAGTCAAAAGTCCCATCCAAATTTTCTCTTATTTTCCACATCAGTATCTGCTAGTCTGACTGTATTTTTCAGCCGCACCATCATGGCCAGCAACGCTGTATCCTTTCTAGGCACATTCATCTTGGCAAGAACGCACACTTGATTTTTGCCAAAAGGTTGAGAAGCGATGCCGTTGTCAAGCAGTGGGGGCAGAGCCAGCAAAGGCAATGCTCATCTGGGCTGCGGTGAGTTTTTACTTTGCCTCTAGGACCACTGCTGTCAATCAGATCATTTGTTAAATATTGGAGATTATTTGAAACAACCTACTTTCGCAGACTGGTCCTAGGTTTTTCGATCAACCTTCACAAAAGCACCGTTGTACAATTCTCTGGACTCCCTAGGTCATTCATGATCAGGAGAAAAAAAAGCTAAACTTTAACATTTGGATAACTTCCACGGGATCATCTAGAAATTGGGCGTGGGCAAGATTTTTATTTATTTTTAAACCAAACCATTTTTTTTTACAACAGTCTGAAAAACATTACAACATAAAATAGATTTCCTTTTAACATTTCCTTATGCACATTGATACGTTGAAATGGTTAGAAGCCAAAAAAAAAAAAAAAAAAGAAAAACAAAACAGAAACAAAACAGAACAAAACAAAAACACAAAAATGCATCAAAACAAAAATCCTTATTCCCTTTATTGAATTCCCTGAATTCTTGTTAAATTAGACATTTGTAGTCTAAAATTTAGCTTTGCTCCAGAGACTTTCAGTGGGGTGTACTCATTTTTGCATCACCCTAATTTGAGTAAAACTGAAAATTTTATTCTCCAAGTTTATTAACCTTACTTTCATGTTATAAGTTAAACGTGTTATATAAAACTTAGTTTTGTCAACATTTTGGAAATTGTTTTTGTGTTTATTGAGATATTGTTTACTTTTCAAAGGAGGTGTACTCATTTACGCTGAGCACTGTATATAATCTCGATGCTGACATCTGCTGGCCAGAACCTTGTAATGCAGGGCATTTTCTGTGACAAAAGCATGACTTTGATAATTGAATGAATCATTTTGCATGTGATGGCTCACATGATGAAAGAATATGTAGAAGTTGTGACGAGTTTTTGTACAAACTGTAGACAATTGTACTTTTGCCAAAATTTGCCAAAACACAACCAATTTGCTTAAATCGACAAGAAATTCAAATATGATGTGAACAAGACACTAATTGTTCAGAGATCTGAACTTACTGTTGTGAAAAAAGAAAAAAAAAAGGTTTGTGAAGAAAGGGAGTGGTTTATTTCGCTTATTTATTCTGTTATATTAACAACCAAAGCAAACATGTGACAGTCCAGAACAGCTTCAACATAACAGATGAAATGATTTATAGTATATTCAAGCTCATAACTCATAGTCAACAGTGACGGTAATCCAACATAACTGCTTTTCTAACATTCAGTAAGAACATACTGTAACATCCGCACAGTCTTCAATCATGTACTTCATGTGGAACACGCCACATGTGCGGCATATTTATATTCCAGTAGAGGGCAGCATATGCTCATATCCAGCCTCCATAGCGCAGTTTATTTGGCAGGTAGACTCGAGTGAGGAAATGAGGGGCAATAGATGCCAGGGACTGGATCTCAGCTTTCTGCTTCAGTCTCTGCATCAGTTCTACCTGAAAAAAAATAAAAATAATAAAAAATCACATAAACACATAGATTAGGCTACATCATTCACATTCTTGGCCCCTGCACACAACTGTCAAAACACAAATGTTACAAAAACATCTTTGGCCATATGTTCTGTTCTTCACATATTGCATTTGCCATATCTCAAATTCAAAGAAACATGGAATGAGGCACCTCTCTCTCCCATGCAGGTTGACAGGTGATGTAGGTTCTGATCCTCAAGCTGTTGATTTTTTTCTCATCTGCTTGAGAAAATGGAATAATAGTTTCCTTTGGCACTCTGTACCTGTGACAGACATTCACATATACAGACACAATAAAGCCTTGTGCATTCATAATGTACACATTAGCAATCAGCAATTTACTCTTACATATAGTCACTGGACACTTTACTTAGTACTACTGTTAGTTGATGCAGATAGAGGCAAATAGAAAATCAAGTGACTGGAATATAATGTAAGTATATTCTGGGTTCAATACAATAGCACATAATGATCAGCACAAAAATAACTTGGTCTTCCCTTGTGAAAAAAGTACACTTTAGTGCACCGTTTTAAAAAGAGCACTCATTACAGAAATAATATACTTTAAAATAACATACTTAAGTGTGAACTGAATGTAGTGTTTTCACACTTAACTGCATGCTAACTGCAATAAAATGAAAATGCACTATAGTTTAAATTTATATTTGCAATTAGTTGAACTTAAGCCGTACTTAAGTGGGTCAAAAAGTACTCTAAAGTACATCTGTATATGTAATTTCATAATTACTTCTGTTGTCTTTGAAATATGGTAAAAGTGTATTGCTGAATGTACTGACAAGCATTTCGTAAACTGAAATATACTTTAATGTAATTTCTATTGAAACTTGTATGTCATCAATTTAAATATTCATAATTACACAGCTGTAATGAAGTTGCAATTTAGTACATTTAAAATTTTAAATGTAATATTAATAACACTACAGTTAAAATTATAATCAAGTACTTTACATGTGCTTTAGTCAAAATAAGTGTACTTCTTTAAACCAAACTTTTAATCGAACATTATTACAAAGTGCTCTTTTTAAAGTGTTAAGAAACTCTAAGTACACTTAAGTTGCCTTTTACTTAATTGATATTATTTAAAAAAACAAAAAAATAAAGTTTAATAAAATTATAAAAATAAGCTTCACATTTCTGCTTTTAAAGAAAACAAGGGACAAGTCAAAATCATTTTTTGTGGTTATTTCTAAACAAAACACCACAAATGGGAAGACAGGCAAGTTTGGAAGTACCATGTGCTGGTTCCTACAACTGAGAAACAGCTGATGTGCTGACATTTTCACATTTTAGCAGCACAAATAATAATAATAAAAAAAATAAATAAATAAATAAATAAATGGTAACACTAAAATAAGGTTCATTAGTTAAACATTAGTTAATATATTAACTAACATTAACTAACCATGACCAATACATTTACTACTGTATTTACTAATATTTGTTAACGTTAGTTCTTGTTAGTTCACAGTACATTAACTAGTGTTAAAAAGATTTTAATAATGTATTAGTAAATGTTGAAATTAACATTAACAAAGATTCATAAATGCTGAATACATAAGACCAAGCCAAAATCAGTTATGTTTAGCTATCGTATTATGCTCGTATTATCGTATTATCAGATTAAAACATGATTAACAGATTAATTTCATGATTATAAGGATAGTGTGTTGTTCTCAGTATTTCCTATACATTAACTAGACTGTGGCGACCTGCCACATTCTAATTTGTCCCGCCACAGTCTCAAAATTAAACAAAAATTAGGCCTGTCACGATATTTATAATAATTGTGCTCTTTTATACAGCAAAAGTGGGAGTCATAGAGCAAAAGCACCAATTAAGTTTTCGTGCACTATATTCAATATCATCCGAAGCCATTCCATAGCTTCATGTGAGGGACAGAAGAATATGTACATTGTTAAATTTAAGTTCAAGGAAACTCATCTTCCCTCCACTGCAGCTGTCAAT